>NC_092694.1:25815969-26042369 GCF_964275005.1 Diadema setosum
TACCTGTAACGGTTGCCAAAAAACCCCTCAACTTTCCGAGGGTGGCTGGAGCGTCTGAACCAAAAAGTGTACAATCCTCGCGTGTACGCTCTTTTGTCTGAGAAGTTGGAAAAAAAAAACCTCGAGTATTGGAGCATGTTCAGTAACGCGCTATTTTGCACATCGTGAAGGCGGGTATTGATATATCAGACTCAGCATGGGGGGGGGGGCTGATGAAATCTAGCATTAAAAGAATGAACTACACTGACATACTAAAAATGATCAAACTGGACATGAAGTTCATGACCTCTATCCGAGTGCCTCGGACACGGGAAGTACTATGCATATATCTACAAGCTACATTAAAGTAAAGCATACTGATATAATCATAAACGCTGCGATTCGAAGTGTTCTTCTGTTTTGCTTTCAGCAATAACCATAACTGTATTTTTACGCTCGATTCACAGTGGATCGAGCACTAAATAAATCGAGTGTATAATATCAACACTAACTCTTTAAGAAGCAGGCCTGTGATTTCTCTATTTAGTCTGTTGAAGTATCTCATTGATATGATTTTTTTTTTTCAGTCAATTGTGCTCCCCTGACTAAGCTATCAAGAGTATAGCTTTTTTGTTCGGAAACTGGATTTACGCAAAGCATACATTCACCATGTATAGTATAGTACAATGCTCCAATATTGATGAAAGCGGTTTCGTGTGTGATACGTATTCCTCTTTCGGGTGAGTGTGCTGTGAAATCCGGTCATTTTGTTTTATTTTCAACTGCATCTCCTTATTTTGTAACTGTGGATGAGACTTTATATCATTTTCTAAATCATCCAGGATGAGCCATACGTTTATTTTTCGGCATAGATAGATAATTCGCCTTTTTGAATGACGAACTTTCGTGTAATTTTTGGATTAACAGATTTGTTACAGCTGCACTGGGATGTCTTCTAAATTATATTTTGAGGCCACTGAGATCAAGATGATCATGCGTAGGCGTATATAACTCTCTACACTTTAATGTACATGAAGTTGATCAATTAAGAAAAAATAACATATTTACTTTTGCTTACAATCCAGCACATTACAACGCATCGCACATCAACCTGCCAATGCCCAATAATCTTGGTAACAGCTCATAATTCCGAAGGTTCGTTATTCACAAGACTCTTTAGTCCGAAGATTCGTTTTTCCGAAGCTTCGTTATTCCGAATTTCATTTTCAATCTAACGAATCTCCGGAATAACGAACCGTCGGAATAACGCAATACTCGGATTAACGAACCCTTTTTCATTTTCGGATTAACGAACCTCGGTATAGGAAATTTGTGCGTTTCAGATTAATGACCCTTCGGAATAGCGAACCTTGGAATAACGAACAGCACCAATAATCTTATAAAGAGAAAGGATGCCCGATATATACATTAAAAATATTGAGGTATAATTAAGATACAGCATTATGTACATAACAGCAACAACATCAACAACAAGATTAGGATTGAGTAAGCAGACAAGTTTTCAACAATGATTTGAACATATCAACACTTTCAGCTATACGAATATAGAGAGGCAGTTTATTCCAAAGAGGTGGGGAAATACAGAAAAGGTCCTATATCACCATAGCGGGTATGTGCGGGACCACGTGATAATTGGAGAGAAGAGAGAGAACAGGCTGAAGTGGAGGAGCGGAAGGGAGGTAAGATTAATCCATAATATTTATCTTGTAAACAATAAGGATGATTTTAAAGGTGATACGTTGATGTATGGGGAGCCAGTGGAGGGATTGGATAACTGCACTGGCGTAGCCAGGGGGGGGGGGGGGGGCGATGGGGGCGGTCGCCCCCCCTAAGATTTGGACCGGGGATTTGGGAGGCGGAAAAAAAAAAATGCGTGTATACTGTATGCATGCACATGAAGCCGGTCTCCTTTGCAACCTTTCATCAATAAGATTTTTTTTTTTGAATATTTCACTCAAAGTGTGCACCAAATCGTTGAATTTCAATTCAAAATATGCAAAATCTCTCGTGCTTGGGAGGGGGTATCCCCCTCCCAAACCCTCCCCCTCTGTGCCTCTTTCCCTAGCTTAGTAGTACACTTTTTAGATTTACCAAAAAATTATGAATAATTCTGAGTGCACAAGACTTATCACTAGATTCCCTCATGTATAAGGGGAATTTCCCCTTTTAATCGACCCTTTCCTCCCTCAGTCCCCCTCCCCATCATTTTTTTTTTGTGTGTGTGATTTCCCAAATGTTGATTCCATCAAATATGCGTATACGAGATATCTCAATTTCAACCTTAAAAAGGCAAAAGCTCCATCGGAAGGGAAGGGTGGAGATAACACTCGCCCACGCCTTCTCCCTGCTCGCACGCCCCTCCCCCCCCCCCCCTTCCGCCATGCATAGAAGTAGACTGTGGCTATACCCAGATCGCTTTATTTCAATTCTAAAAATGGGGGAATCCCCCTTCCCCTAAGCTCTACCTCACTAGACTTTATACATACACACAGATGGTGCACATTCGGAATAAAAGCTAAATTCCGTGATTTTAACACTTCGATGAAAAATATTGCACCAAAAATTTGCACCAGATCGCTGAATTTCAGGTCTGAAAACGCAAAATCAACTTCGTGTGGGAGGGGATATGCCCCTATCTACACCCTCGTGTGCATGCTTTTTCTGTTTGATTGCTGAACAGACAGCGTTCATGATATTCAGCGTAAGAATAAATACAAGAAGATTATTTAAATGATACCATTTTATAGGCAAATTGTTCGATAATCCCTAAAATATACTGCAACTTTAAACAAGTGGGACTGTTTCAACTCGTTAAAACACGCAAAAACATGCATCAAATTGCACCATTTGCAACATCAAAATGCAAAAAGTTCTCACCGTGGGAGGGGGAACACCCCCCTCCCACACCCTCCCCTCCCCCTTCGCTCGCTCCGCTCGCTCGGGTTCAGTCGCGTTCATGATATTCAGTGAAAAGAATTAATACAAGAAGACTACTTAAATGATACCATTTTATAGGCAAATTGTTCAATGATAATCTACATCAGAATATACTGCTACCTTAAACAAGTGTTACTGTTTCACGTCGATAAAACGCGCAAAAACATGCATCAAATTGCACCATTTGCAACATCAAAATGCAAAAAGTTCTAACCGTGGGAGGGGGGACACCCCCCTCCCACACCCTCCCCTCCCCCTTCGCTCGGCCCGCTCGCTCGGGTTCAGTCGCGTTCATGATATTCAGTGAAAAGAATTAATACAAGAAGACTATTTAAATGATACCATTTTATAGGCAAATTGTTCGATAATCCCTAAAATATATTGCAACTTTAAACAAGTGGGACTGTTTCAACTCGTTAAAACACGCAAAACATGCATCAAATTGCACCATTTGCAACATTAAAATGCAAAAAGTTCTCATCGTGGGAGGGGGAACACCCCCCTCCAACACCCTCCCCTCCCCCTTCGCTCGCTCCGCTCGCTCGGGTTCAGTCGCGTTCATGATATTCAGTGAAAAGAATTAATACAAGAAGACTATTTAAATGATACCATTTTATAGGCAAATTGTTCAATGATAATCTACATCAAAATATACTGCTACCTTAAACAAGTCTTACTGTTTCACGTCGATAAAACGCGCAAAAACATGCATCAAATTGCACCATTTGCAACATCAAAATGCAAAAAGTTCTTACCGTGGCAGGGGGGACACCCCCCTCCCACACCCTCCCCTCCCCCCTCGCTCGCTCCGCTCACTCGGGTTCAGTCGCGTTCATGATATTCAATGAAAAGAATTAATACAAGAAGATTATTTAAATGATACCATTTTATAGGCAAATTGTTCAATGATAATCTACATCAAAATATACTGCTACCTTAAACAAGTGTTACTGTTTCACGTCGATAAAACGAGCAAAAACATGCATCAAATTGCACCATTTGCAACATCAAAATGCAAAAAGTTCTTACCGTGGCAGGGGGGACAACCCCCTCCCACACCCTCCCCTCCCCCCTCGCTCGACCCGCTCGCTCGGGTTCAGTCGCGTTCATGATATTCAGTGAAAAGAATTAATACAAGAAGTGTATTTAAATGATACCATTTTATAGGCAAATTGTTCAATGATAATCTACATCAAAATATACTGCTACCTTAAACAAGTGTTACTGATTCACGTCGATAAAACGCGCAAAAACATGCATCAAATTGCACCATTTGCAACATCAAAATGCAAAAAGTTCTTACCGTGGGAGGGGGGACACCCCCCTCCCACACCCTCCCCTCCCCCGCCCCCCCCCCTCGCTCGCTCCGCTCGCTCGGGTTCAGTCGCGTTCATGATATTCAGTGAAAAGAATCAATACAAGAAGTGTATTTAAATCATACCATTATAGGCAAATTGTTCAATGATAATCTACATCAAAATATACTGCTACCTTAAACAAGTGGGACTGTTTCAACTCGTTAAAACACGCAAAAACATGCATCAAATTGCACCATTTGCAACATCATAATGCAAAAAGTTCTCACCGTGGGAGGGGGGACAACCCCCTCCCACACCCTCCCCTCCCCCCTCGCTCGCTCCGCTCGCTCGGGTTCAGTCGCGTTCATGATATTCAGTGAAAAGAATTAATACAAGAAGTGTATTTAAATTATGCCATTTTATAGGCAGATTGTTCAATAATAATCTACACTAAAATATACTGCCATACCTTAAATAAGTGGAACTGTTTCACGTCGATAAAACGCGCCAAAACATGCATCAAATTGCACCATTTGCAACATCAAAATGCAAAAAGTTCTTACCGTGGGAGGGGGGACACCCCCCTCCCACACCTTCCCCTCCCCCCTCGCTCGCTCCGCTGGCTCGGGTTCAGTCGCGTTCATGATATTCAGTGAAAAGAATCAATACAAGAAGTGTATGTAAATTACACCATTTTATAGGCAAATTGTTCAATAATAATCTACATCAAAATAAACTGCTACCTTAAACATGTGGGACTGTTTCACGTCGATAAAACGCGCAAAAACATGCATCAAATTGCACCATTTACAACATCAAAATGCAAAAAGTTCTCACCGTGGGAGGGGGGACACCCCCCCTCCCACACCCTCCCCCCCCCCCCCCCTCGCTCGCTCCGCTCGCTCGGGCTCGGTCGCTTCGCTCCCTCGCAGACTAACCGCCCCCCCCCCCTAAGATGAAATCCTGGCTACGCCGTTGGATAACTGGAGTAATTTGGTCAGATGTTTTTGTCAGGGTTACAAGCCTTGCAGCTGTATTTTGAATTTGGTGCAATACTCGAAGCAGGGAGACCAACAAGAAGGAAGTTGCAGTAGTCAAGATGAGAAGTAACAAATGCGTGAATTAGACGTTCGGTGGAAGACTGCTCCGATAACTTACGGATATTAATAATGTATTTTTACAAATACCCCTGAAGCAGCAGAACGACATGAGTTCTTAATGTGTGTGTTATTTCATTTGTTCGTTTGTTGTTGTTTTTTAAAGTTCAGATGCTTATCTACCGTAACTCCTAGATCTCTGACGGACTGGGAGATACATTTTTGTGAGAAAACTAGCCCGCCTGACAATTCTGATTTATCAGAATTCAATTTTAAATGATTATCGCGAGACCATCGCTTAATATCATCAACATAACTATGAAGTTTGCAGAGCTCTTCGACGTTGGGTATTTGGTAGTATGATTATGTAAATTTGAGTATCGTAAGATATCTTCACGATCTTTCACAACTATTTCTTAAAATAATGATCAATATTGGATGCCCGCGTTCTACAGCTGATCTAAATTACAGCGAATTTTGTGTCCTGTCAATTGGAAACCTTCACAATACCGCAATTTAACCGTCAAACGCAATAGAAATGCCACAACCTAAGGATTTGAATCCTTGTTCCTCATTATGGTTTCTATTAATGAAAAAGAAGGGACAGAACGAAATGAGATTAAGACTTTTATGTTAGTGAAATTGATCACTCTCAGCTGCATATATTTTGAAGGAAAATTAATGATTTCGGACATGTGTTAAAAGCATCGTCGACAGCGCGATGCTGCTCCATTTGGCATGTTTGGTAAAGCCTATCATATCCCCTACTCCATTCCCCCTTTCTTTATGAATTTTGGGGATCACATAAGGATACGCGCTCTTTTGAAATGAGTCAAGTCTTAGTTAGGCATATAATCTTACCTTTACAGTGATCACACTAAAGAACCCGATTCCACATCATTCTATCTAATCAGAGAATCGAAAAAGATAGCTTTTCTAATTGATGTTTGTTGATAGACCAAATCAGTGTATCCGTCCCGTGATTGCCTATCAGTGACGTAACAGCGCGAATACTATGCCCATACAACTGCTTGTGTTATCATAGGCCTAATCAGTTACACTAAGAAGCTGTTCGTGATGTGTGGTGTTTGCACCAAAACTAGTATGTAAAATTCATACAAATTTTACACTATTAAAATGGCTTACATGATTTCTTAGCTAGTTGGCAAGAGGGATACCCCAACTCACAAGCGAGCGCACCCTCTGCGAGCTGTGTCTAAAACGAGTCTCGCTGTGTGTGTTGTTGAATCAGCGTGTCTTATTCGATTCTTCTTGTATTGTTCCGCCAGGATGGTGTCTTTCAAGACAGCTGGACACTGCTTTCATTGTTCCTGGGAAAGGGTCATCTTTCTTTTGACGGTCAAGCCTTTCATTATTATCGTGGTGAACTTCACTAATCGTCCCCACGCTAACGTACAAAGGAAGGAAATGCTTTTATTATGTATCAAAGCACGCGTAATACCATCAGTATAGGCCTATAAAACGAAAGTTTGACTCTATGTCCCGAACTGTAGGCCCTGTAATAGCAACTATACATGTTAGAAGTCAAGTATGGAAACGATGGATTCCCACTGCCAATCAAATCTCTCTCGACAAGGACGCGATCGGAATCAATCTGGATGTGATCGATCTACCTTGATCGACATTGGTTTTGGCTTCCTCCTATACACGATATTTTTTAACACTCTGTCGGACTATAGATCATAACATGCAGATTTGATCGGCAGTGGAACCCAGCCCTAAGGCGGATTCTTGTTCGAAAAGTAATAGCAGAAAATAGCCTACACGAAATTCAGCATTGCATATACCAAAAGACAGATAGAGAGGAAAACATCGAGAAAGTAGTTCCAATCTATGATTGAATGGAAGGTATATATATGTAACTGAATGCCATAAAAAGATAGATAAATGAATAAAGAAATACAGCTCCAAAGTTATTCGCTTAGCGACGACCGCCACGTACACAATCTGAAAGTGAAGTAGGCTGTATGATTACATATTGCGCATAATGTCCGTTGATCTGTCGAGGCGGTTGCTCAACCAAAACACGTAAAAGGGTTAAACAGCGTTTTAAAAGGGGCGAGGAGCGACAGCGTTTTCAAAAATGTTGTATTCACCCTTTTTCTAGCTGTATCTAGCACATCTAACGTTGGATTCAGCTGGATAGATAGGGTGAATGCAACATTACCTTAAAAACGTTGTCACTCCTCAGCCCTTTTGAATGTTGATTTACCCTTTTCTTTTTAAGAGTGTAGGAGGCTAATTTCAATTTCAGATCGAACAGACATGACAAATATAGTCACGAGTTGTTTTGATCGATGTCATGCAATTTGCCGTAATTCGCGATAACGGGTTCGGTTCAAATTTACGAAGGTGATCGGAAATTCTATATTTAGCGTTCTCGTCATTTTGGTGCAAGTTGGTACTTGTTTATGGGTTCATACCCATGGGTATGAAAATAGGCCCTACACTAGTGCCTGATTCTCTTTATTCGAGACAGTGTGTATATTGGTATTGTGCCATCATCCCACTTGTGCTTGTTTTGTTCAAAACAAACTGTCTTTTTCTCTATCCTTTACACGTTACTTTCAATACGCAGTAGTTCAAAGGATGTTTTGATATACAGGAAGGTAAACGAGTAATTGCTGTTCGATCACCGCGATCCCCTGACTTTCAGCTAGAGCCACGTTGGCCAGCACGCAATGCTAAATCCCTGTAACCAAAGATTCTACGGAACAGTATTACCCAGTGATGAAAAAAAAAATCCAACAAATCTTTATTTCCCGTTTTTTGTTGTTGTTTTTTCTGTCTCAAACACTGTCATTTCTCGTTGTAAAGTTATCTTTCGACATTATTGCAATAGTCGGGTAACGGGAAAACAAAACGTAAGGATTTTGTGTTTGATTCCTTACATATTCTCTTTATTTTACATATGTAGAGAAAGAAAGAAAGAAAGAAAGAAAGGAAGGAAGAAAGACAGACAGACAGACAGACAGACAGAAAGAAAGAAAGAAAGAAAGAAAGAAAATGATCCCATGCTCGTCTAAAGAAGTTTAAGCTTTTCACGCTGCAACCTAGTAGGTGACGTCTATTCGGTGTGGCGCTCTCTCACAATGAGTACTATGTCGCACGTGGAGTTTTCCTGTAATGAGCCAATGAGCCAGTGAAGTCTCGGCCTTTCCCGGGGGCAGGCGCCTCTAGTGTTAGCCTATATGATAGGCGGGGATATCATGGAAGAGGAGGGATGATAGAAGAATAGAGGAAAGGGTGAGGACAGAACAGAGAAAACAGACACCGATGCTTTTCGTCCCGTCTCTTTGTTGGGTATGTCGGAGCACTAGACCATAAAGTCTTTGTAGATCCGAGCATGCATCGTAAGAGGGCTTGCTCCATTCAGTCGATTTGAGCGACATTATAAGTCGTCTTTAAGATGACAATAGCCTTTCAAACACAAAGTTCAAAATTGATGCGCCTCTCTAGCCTGAAATAACTATGCTATATAGACACTGAGGTGTCCAACAAGTTCAAGAAAAGGAAAATTTGGCTCTTGCATAGAAATGGGCACATGGTGCAATTCAAAGCATAAGATACTCATTCATAATTGTAAACTTACCCCAACGTTTGAAAGAATGCATGTAACTGAAAGAAAATATCTTTAATATGTTAAATGAAACAAACCATTGGAAATCGGAGAAATCTCTCCACCTGAAGCTTAACAATATATTGTTATATCAATAACAGTCAAGTTTCTTTACAACTCGTCGTAGCTACCATCAACCTTCTTGGCGACCATTTCTTCGCACTCAGCCGGAAAAGGACAGCTGAAACAAGTTCTGCAGTCGAATTCCCGTTTGAAAGCTGGACAGAATCTCTCCTCCAGCTCTTAAGTATTACAGGACGACATAGATTTTAGCAATTATATTACAACCATCACGAAGGCCGACGACCAGTTGAAGTAAATGCCGCAACAGAATAAAAAGGCAAACCCGGTGTTAAAATACAAAGATTTGATTCAATGGTGTGTCAAAGAACACAAATATCAATGTATTCTACAGCAACAAAAATGACAGAAGTTAACGGAGTTTGACAAAGAACGACGACCAGCTGAAATAAGTATTAGAATGTTAGTCTAGTTCCCGTTTGGAAGTCGGACAAAATCTCACCACCTGATGCCAAACAATATTATATCACTAACAGTCAAGTTTCCTTACAACTCGTAGCTACCATCTTTTAATATCATCACTAAGCCCCTTTTTACACTTTCACGGATTGCTTCACGGATGACCACGGATCGTCATCCGTGGTGTTCCGGCATGCAAAATATCGATTTTCCTTTCAATGCCGGTGTGAATACAGTCCCAACTGGTTGTCTACACGGACAAGTACGGAAGCTACAAGGACAAGTACGGTGCCTACACGGACAGACAAGGAATGAACGCGGACCACAGCGGAAACGATACGGAGCTAACACGGATATCAAGGAAGAGCACGGATGCAACTGGGTCCCTTCGCGGTGTTTACGCGGATATCCCCAAAAAGTTGACACATTACATTTGCTTTTTCTTTTGATACTTTATCATTCTTGGGCGACATGCTTCCAGAGCTAAGTAATATGTAACAAGCACACCAGAAAATCTACAGCAGATTACATACGCATCTGCTTGTCGACATCATAAAGGCATATCTCTTTGTTGCAAAATCTCATTTTGCGGGAACATAGCAACATAAACAAAGCAAAACAAACTAAGACAAATCAACCCCCCCCCCAAAAAAAAAAAGAAACAGCAAGAAGATGTGTGTGGGTCACTTGAAGATTCTCATGCGATATAAACCTACTAGAGGAGTCGATTGGCTGTACTGATGGGTGAAGATGTGAGCAAATTTCATTGACTTTCTGAGCTTGTATTGGCAAAATATACACGAATTTCTCATCCCGGATGGAGCCGATGCTAATACGGACGTTCCGATGTCTTCACGGAGGCAACACGGAGTAGCCGGTGCCTACAAGGAAGGAATACGGATGCAACACGGAGTAGACGGTGCCGACAAGGAAGAGTTTGTATTGATTTCCATCCGTGATGTCCGGGATGAAAAATTAAGCAAGCTCATTTTTTTTTTTCGGCGGACATGCCGGATGATCAAGGATAATGTCGGATGACTTCACGAAGTCAACACGGTCATGCCGGAAATAGTACGGATGATCCCTGACCGACGATCCGTGGTCATCCGTGATGCAATCCGTGAAAGTGTAAAAGGGGCTTATAGCGACCAATTGAAGGGTTTGTTTGCAAAAACCGATAAGTCCATTTTTGAAGATTTTGAAGTACGATCTCTGTCACAAAGTACAAAATAATACCTTTTAAATGATATATTGGTCACTACATATAAAGGTATATTTTTTAAGTTATGGTCGAAAGAAGCAAAAAATTCTTATTATTTTCTTTATTTTTCTTGAACTTTAATCGCAAATATCTCCATTTGGCAAATATGGACTTATCGGTTTTTGCAAACAAACTCTTCAATTCTTCGCACTCGGCCGTGAAAAAAAGAGTTCCGTGTGTGTGTGTGTGTATGTGTGTGTGTGTGTGTGTGTGTGTGGTTTATTTTGTATGTGTGTGTGTGTTCCCGAAGACATCATCTCCCGAAACATAATGGCAAGTGAAAACATTTGCATAATTTTCCTTTGGTGTCTGGTTGCGGAAAGTGGGCGAAAAAAAAATCCGCCTTTACAGTAAAGTTAAAAGGCGAACGCAGATGACATTCTATGGTATGTTGACAACATGAAATCAATTTTTTTCTTTGTTTGTTTCTTTTTCTGAGAATAACAAACAATAAGAACAGTTAACCGGGATCGACAAATGCGGGATGGACAGCTGAAACAAGTTTTTCAGTCGAATTTCCGTTCGAAAACTGGACGGAATCTCTCCTCCCGCTCTAAAATTTTACAGGACGACATAAATTCTAACAATTATATTGCAACCATGACGAAGGCCGACGACCAGTTGAAGTAAATGCCGCAACAAAGTAAAAAGGTAAACCTGGTATTAAAATACACAGATTTGATTCAATGATGTGTCAAAGAACACAGAAATCAATGTATTCTATGCAGCTACAAAAATGACAGAAGTCAACGGAGTTTAACAAAGAAAGACAACCAGCTGAAATAAGTATAAGAATGTTAGTCTAGTTTCCGTTTGGAAGTCGGACAAAATCTCTCCACCTGAAGCTTAACAATTAATTCGATAACAGTCAAGTTTCCTTACAAGTCGTCGTAGCTACCATCAACCATCTTAGTGACCAATTCTTCGCACTTGGCCGTGAAAGGGAGTTTCGTATTTTACCGAAACCAAGACATCATCTCCTGAAACATAATGGCAAGTGAAAACATTCGCATAATTTTCTTTTTCCGCTAGTTTCTGGTTGCGCAAAGTGGGTGAAAAAAAAATCCGCCTTTACAGTAAGGTTAAAAGGCGAATGCAGCTGACATTTTTGGTATATTGACAACATGAAATCAATATCCCTTTTTTAGCATAACAAACAATGAGAACAGTCAGCAGGGATTGACAGCTGAAACAAGTTCTGCAGTCGAATTCCCGTTTGAACGCTGGACAGAATCTCTCCGCCCGCTCTAAAATTTTACAAGACGACATAAATGTTAACAATGATTACAACCATGCGAAGGCCGACGACCAGTTGAAGTAAATGCCGCAACAGAATAAATAGGTAAACACGTTGTTAAAATACAAATATTTGATTCAATGTAGTGTCAAATAACAAAACAAAAAAAAAAATCAATGTATTCTACAGCAAAAAATATGACAGAAGTTGTCGGAGTTTGACAACGAACGGCGACCATCAAATAAGTTTTGCAACGATGGTCAAGTTTTCGTTTGTAAACCGGACAAAATCTCTCCGCCGTGTTTCCTACAAATTCAATGTCTATCGACAGCGGTCAAGTCTCCTTCCACATCGCCGTAACTACCATTTGCACAAAAGACGGAAAGTCAGCCTGTTATTCACAATTATCTATAGCAGCGAGAATACTTTTTTTTTTTCTCGTGAAAACACAAAACTTCCCATTCATTATCGTACTCGGCATTGCGAATCATATCACCCAGCGGATTTTTTTTAGCTGTAGCCACGCGTTTTGGACGTTGTTCGACGATGGAACAGAGACGGAATTTCGGTGGTACAGTAATGGTAATTCGTCGGGACGATATGCGACGTTTTAGATCACACGGATAACAGGCTTTATGCTGTGACAAGTAAAGCTGAACAAAACATAAACTTGAACACGAACGGCATTGAAACGAAGCCATATAGTCAGAACGTCTCCCGACGCTTGAACAATGATTCGTCGGGAACGATATGCGACGTTTTTAACAAAAGAAACGCAAGGCACAATACAAGCCGAACTTAACTAGTACTAGCCGAAAATAACTAGTAAGTCGGGACGAAGAGCGACGATTAGTGAAAGGGAATCCTTTCTCTATCGTCGCTTATCGTCGGGACGAATAAACAAAGGTATGAATAGAAAGTACGTGTATTCATATGCACGGTTGCTTATTCATATGCACGTGACGTCTGTTCATATGCAAATCATCAAACATGCACAATGCGACATCGTCGCGACGAAGATATCTCTCTATCAGGTTTTTCTGTGGTGCCTTATGTATTTCCTGTTTTATTCCGGCGTTGCTGGATTGTCTATCTCCTCCCGAGCCGTCGGCTCCGGGCAGCTGCGACCGGTGCCGTCGGCCGCAGGAGAGTATCCTGCATCGAATGGCGCGGGTTTCGTCCCCGCTCCGCCTCCGTGTCGACGTCGAGGACGAAAAAGAAAAATTAATTAGATAGATGCATAATGCATTTTTGTGCGTGACGAAAGAGCCGACCGTTTTAATATTCACCAATCCTGTGCTGGACTCCTACTTTCTCGATAGTGCATCTTTTAGCTTGCAGAGACAGTGGGATACTAAAGATGATGGGTGCAGCGAAATCTCTGACATCTTCCGGCGGACTGGCACGCACGCACACAATGTACTCTCGGGTGGGTACGGTATGCCAGTGTGTGGCCTGCGCCTGTGTATGTACATGTATTGACGATGGTTACACGAAACATTCTCTGCCTGCGCGTGATATGGACTCTCATATGGTATAATACACGGCGCGGTCATACACGGGCATTTACGTACAGTGACGTTCGCCATTGGCATTGGCGTGCCCTAATGAAAACAACGAATGCTGTTATTTTATTGTATTTTGCACAACTGCAGGATACTATGCAGCTCAGGTACGTCATTTAGTTTACTCTCAAGTCGGGTATCATCGTACTCAGACTGTTTGCTAACTATCCACTTAAATTTTGTCCTTGCCGATCGTATCCTTCCATATCAGATTACACGCGCCGCTGTCCATTCGTTTAATTACTGCAGAGCTGCTGTAAACATGAATATTCATGAGACGAGCGGACGCGGGGATCTTGGTGAATACCTGTCCTATCTTTGCCATATTTTGCACACGTATATAGACGATGTCGCAGGAATCATTTCACAAAATAACCACTTTTTCCTCAGATGCCATCTTGGGAGTGTAAAGATGGGTCAAGGGTCATATGTATTTGTTGCTGTATCTTCGTTATTCAGTGTATACAGAATTTGGTACCAAAGATGGCAGATATGACTCCCTTTTCTAAATGAGAATCCAAACATCACACGGCCAATGTCTCTAAACACAGACGAAACTTGTATGGTCATGCCTATTGCGATCAGGATTCGAATCATTGATTAAAAAAAAATCGGATCACCTTAATTTGTCAGTAATGACAAATTACAATCTCTAGTTAGGTGATCCGAGAATCCTCTCGGATCACCTTCTGTATCTGTACTGATTCTTTGTTTTTCTTCTTCATTTCTCCGCAAAAGTTGTGTAGAGATTAGCTCAGAAAGTGCTCCTCCTATCAACTTCAAAATTATACCATATATGTATCGTGTCCCAAAGACGACGAATCTAATAAAATCAAAGTGATCAGTCGACCGTGACGTCACTATGACGTCATTATATGAAAACACATTCTCAATAATATCTCATTAATGGAATGGAATTTTCCAATGAAATTTACGTCTCATATAGTTCAAGTCAACTTGATTCTACTCATGTTCTCAAAATTTATCTATATTCTTAAAACGTGCGCGTACGCGCGCGTTGAAATATTTGTATGCTCAAATCGAGCTCAAATTTTTTTTGCACACGTTTCAGACCATATGGAGCATTTTTTGAAAAATTGAAAAAATCGGACGGACGCGTACGCGCGCGCGCATATACGCACGCACAGCTCATATGCAATAGCAATTTCCCGTTTTTTCACTTTGATCGGATGTCTGAAATGTCAAGGAATATTTCTACCAAGTTTCAAGTCAATCCGACTCAAAATGACGTCATACGGGCCCGTCAAAGTTGAAATTCCGCGCGCGCGTCAATGGCGATATACAGTGCAACAATGCCAAAAAACTGCCAATTTTAAATCCGATTTTACTCGTCAGGATGGACGGTGACCCCCCATTTTCTTTACATATTCTGAAAGCTGATGAGTTGTACATGTCATTTCATGGGTTGGCGATGCTGAAAAAATGATTAAAAGGTATCAAATTTCTTAATAAAGTAAAAAAAGTAAATTTTCAAAATGACGTCATCAAATTTCAAGTTCATTCAAGCATATCTCACTTATTCTTTAGTTGATTTTCGTCCAAATTTCAATATGTTGTAGCTTATTAAATGGTCTTTCAGATATATAACAACAACAATTTGATTGGATGACGGCATCACCTCGTAAAAAGGGATTAAAAGTAACATTGTTAAATTTGACCAGTTTACGTGTTATCTCTATGGGAGTGCAGTTTTTCTGGAAATGAAAACTGACATGACTCTCTTTATCGAGCACTAGCTCACTTATGCTTCGGTGAATTTCTCCCATATTTTAGTATGTTGTAGCTGAGACTTTGGGCTATCGTAATAGGCCCTTCGTTTTTTCATACGGAGTCGGCATCATGCCCAAAAACTTGGTTGAAATTAAAGCTTATCTTCCATGTATTTTCATATTCCTTTCTTTCTGCAACTTTCTTTGCAATAACTCAAGAAAAACAAGCTCTATCAGCCCAATATTTTGCACATGTTTAGTTTATGTCACGTACATTATTTCATAAAATAACAACTACTTGATCGGGCACCTTCTTGGGTATGTAAATTAGGGTCAAAGGTCAAAAATGTTTCATCCTGTATCTTGGTGAATACATGTCTTAGCTTTCCCATATTTTGCATACGTAAAGACCATGTTACAAGAATCATTTCACAAAATAACCACTTTTTGCTCAGACGCCATCTTGTCTGTACAAAGTAGGGTCAAAGGTCATATGTACTTCTTTCTTTATCTTCATTATGACGTGTTATCTCTATGGGAGGGAATTTTTCTAGATGTGAAAATTGACATGATTGTCTTTATCGACGACTAGCTCAATTACCCTTCGGTGAATTTCTTCCAGATTTTAGTATGTTGTAGCCAATGTAATACTCTTTAAGTTTTCGTCAATCAAAGTTTTAATCGGATGATGTCTTCACCTCGTGAAAATAGATATAATGTAACCTTGTCAAATTTAACCAGTTTACGTGTTATCTCTATGGGAGGGAATTTTTCTGGAAATGAAAATTGACATGACGGTCTTTATCGAACACTAGCTCACTTACTCTTCTGTGAATTTCTCCCAGATTTTAATATGTTGTAGCTCAGACTTTGGGCTATCGTTATTAAACCCTCCATTTTTTCATACGGCGCCGATATCACGTCAAAAAACTTGGTTGAAATATACTTATCTTCGATGTATTGAGATATTTCTTTCTTTCTGCAACTTTTATTGCAATAAGTCAAGAAAACCAGCCCCTATCACGCCCATATTTTGCACATGTTTAGTTCATGTCACGTACATTATTTCATAAAATAACAACTACTTGATCACACACCATCTTGGGTATGTAAATTAGGGTCAAAGGTCATAAATGTTTCAACCTGTATCTTGGTGAATACATGTCCTATCTTTCCCATATTTTCCACACGCAAAGACCATGTTACAAGAATCATTTCACAAACTAGAGATTGTAATTTGTCATTACTGACAAATTAAGGTGATCCGATTTTTTTTTTTATCAATGATTCGAGTCCTGATCGCAATACGCATGACCATACAGGTTTCATCTGTGTTTAGAGACATTGGCCGTGTGATGTTTGGATTCTCATTTAGAAAAGAGAGTCATATCTGCCATCCTTGGTACTAAATTCTGTATACACTAGATAACGAAGATACAGCAACAAATACATACGACCTTTGACCCACCTTTACACTCCCAAGATGGCACCTGAGGAAAAAGTGGTTAATTTGTGAAATGATTCTTGCGACATCATCTATAAGTGTGCAAAATATGGGAAAGATAGGACAGGTATTCACCAAGATACAAGATGAAACAGTTATGACCTTTGACCCTTATTTACATACCCAAGATGGCGTCTGATCAAGAAGTCGTTATTTTATGAAATAATGTAGGTGACATGAACTAAACATGTGCAAAATATGGTGGTGATAGAGCATGTTTTTCTTGAGTTTTTGCAAAGAAAGTTGCGCAAAGAAAGAAATATTTCAATACATCGTTGATGAGCTTTAATTTCAACCAAGTATTTTGACGTGATATCGACATCGTGTGAAAAAAACAAAGGGCACTTATATGATAGCACGAAGTTTCAGCTACAACATATTAAAATCTCGGAGAAATTCACTGAAGCATGAGATAGTGCTTGATAAAGATAGTCATGTCAATTTTCACATCTAGAAAAACTCCCTCCCATAGAGATAACACGTAATAGCGAAGATTGAGAAAGAAGTACATATGACCTTTGACCCCATTTTGCACACCCAAGATGGCATCTGAGCAATAAGTGGTTATTTTGTGAAATGATCCTTGTAACATGTTCTTTACGTGTGCAAAATATGAGAAAGATAGGACATATATTTACCAAGATACAGGATGAAACATTTATGACATTTGACCCTAATTTACATACCCAAGATGGCGTCTGATCAAGTAGTTGTTATTTTGTGAAATAATGTTCGTGACATGAACTAAAGGTATGCAAAATATGGTGGTGATAGGGTATGTTTTTCTTGAGTTATTGCACAGAAAGTTGGAGAAAGAAAGAAATATTTCAATACATTGAAGATAAGCTTTAATTTCAACCAAGTTTTTTCACGTGATCCCGACAACGTATGAAAAAACGAAGGGCACACTTACGATAGCCCTACGTCTCAGCTACAACATATTAAAATCTTAGAGAAATTCACCGAAGCATAAGTGAGCTAGTGCTCGATAAAGATAGTCATGTCAATTTTCATTTCCATAAAAATTGCACTCCCATAGAGATTACACGTAAACTGGTCAATTTTGACAAGGTTACTTTCAATCCATTTTTTCGAGGTAATGTCGTCATCTAATCAAAATTGTGTAATTACATTTATGAAAGAGCAGTTCATAAGCTACAACATATTGAAATTTGGGTGAAAATTGGCAGAGGACAAGTGAGATACGCTCGAGTAAACTTGAAATTTGATGACGTTATTTTGAAAATTTACTTTTTTTTACTTTATTAAGAAATTTGATATCTTTTAATCATTTTGTCAGCATTGCCACACCATGAAATGACATGTACAACTCATCAGCTTTCAGAATATGTAAAGAAAATGGGGGGTCACCGTCCATCCTGACGAGTAAAATCGGATTTAAAATTGACGGTTTTTTGGCATAGTTGCACTGTATATCGCCATTGACGCGCGCGCGGAATTTCAACTTTGACGGGCCCGTATGACGTCATATTGAGTCGGATTGACTTGAAACTTGGTAAAAATATTCCTTGAGATTTCAGGCATCTGATCCGTGTCAAAAAACGGGAAATTTGTATTGCATATGAGCTGTGCGTGCGTATATGTGCGCGCGCGTACGCGTCCGTCCGATTTTTTCAATCTTTCAAAAAATGCTCCAAATGGTCTGAAACGTGTACAAAAAGATTTTGAGCTCGATTGGAGCATACAAATATTTCAACGCGCGCGTACGCGCACGTTTTAATAATAAATATGAATTTTGAGAATATGAGAAGAATGCACTTGACTTGAAATATACGTGACGTAAATTTCATTGAAAATTTGCATTCCATTAATGAGATATGAATGAAAATGTGTTTTCATATAATGACGTCATCGTGACGTCACGGTCGACTGATCACTATGATACATTAGATCTGTCATCTTTGTGACATGATACATACATGGTATGATTTTGAAATTGATAGGCAGAGGACTTTCTGAGCTAACCTCTGCACAACTTTTGAGGAGAAATAAAGAAACAAAGAAGAAACTAGAGATTGTAATTTGTCATCACTGACAAATTAAGGTGATCCGATTTTTTTTTATCAATGATTCGAGTCCTGATCGCAATAGGCATGACCATACAAGTTTCATCTGTGTTTAGAGACATTGGCCGTGTGATGTTTGCATTCTCATTTAGCAAAGGGAGTCATATCTGCCATGTTAGGTACCAAATTCTGTATACACTATAACGAAGAAACAGCAACAAGTACATATGACCTTTGACCCACCTTTGCACTCCCAAGATTGCATCTGATGAAATAGTGGTTATTTTGTGAAATGATTCTCGCGACATCGTCTATACGTGTGAAAAATATGGGAAAGGTAGGACAGGTATTCACTAAGATACACGATGAAACATTTATGACCTTTGACCCTAATTTACCTACCCAAGATGTTGTCCGATCTAGTAGTTGTTATTTTATGAAATAATGTACGAGACATGAACTAAACATGTGCAAAATATGGGGGTGATAGGGCGTGTTTTTTCTTGAGTTATTGCAAAGAAAGTTGCAGAAAGAAAGAAATATCTCAATACATAGAAGATAAGCTTTAATTTCAACCAAGTTTTTATCGTAATCCCGACATCGTATGAAAAGACGAAGTAAACAAAACGATAGCGCAAAGTCTCAGCTACAACATATTAAAATCTGGGAGAAATTCACCGAAGCATAAGTGAGCTAGTGCTCGATAAAGACAATCATGTCAATTTTCACATTAAAAAAAATTCCCTCCCATAGAGATAACACGTCATAACGAAGATACAAAAAGAAGTACATATGACCTTTGACCTCAATTTGTACAGACAAGATGGCATCTGAGTAAAAAGTAGTTATTATGTGAAATGATCCTTGTAACATGGTCTTTGCGTGTGCAAAATATGGGAAAGATAGGACATGTATTCACTAAGATACGGGGTGAAACACTTATGACCTTTGACCCTAATTTACATACCCAAGATGGTGTCCGATCAAGTAGTTGTTATTTTATGAAATAATTCACGTCACATGAACTAAACATGTGCAAAATATGGAAGTGATAGAGGCCGTTTTTCTTGAGTTATTGCAAAGAAAGTTGCAGAAAGAAAGAAATACTTCAATACATCGAAGATAAGCTTTAATTTCAACCAAGTGTTTTGACGTGATGCAGACATAGTATGAAAAAACGAAGGGCACACTTACGATAGCCCTACGTCTCAGCTACAACATATTAAAATCTTAGAGAGATTCACCGAAGCATAAGCGAGCTAGTGCTCGATAAAGATAGTCATGTCAATTTTCATTTCCATAAAAACTGCACTCCCATAGAGTTAACACGTAAACTGGTCAAATTTGACAAGATTACATTCAATCCATTTTTACGAGGTGATGCCGTCATCTAATCAAAATACTGTTATTACGTTAATGAAAGAGCATTTAATAAGCTACAACATACTGAAATCTTGGTGAAAATTGACAAAGGATTAGTGAAATACGCTCGAATGAACTTGAAATTTGATGACGTCATTTTGAAAATTTACTTTTTTTACTTTATTAAGAAATTTGATATCTTTTAATCATTTTGTCAGCATTGCCACCCCATGAAATGACATGTACAACTCATCAGCTTTCAAAATATGTACAGAAAATGGGGGGTCACCGTCCATCCTGACGAGTAAAATCGGATTTAAAATTGGCAGTTTTTTGGCATAGTTGCACTGTATATCGCCATTGACGCGCGCGCGGAATTTCAACTTTGACGGGCCCGTATGACGTCATATTGAGTCGGATCGACTTGAAACTTGGTAGAAATATTCCTTGACATTTCAGTCATCCGATAAGTGTAAAAAAACGGGAAATTTCTATTGCATATGAGCTGTGCGTGCGTATATGTGCGCGCGCGTACGCGTCCGTCCAATTTTTTCAATTTTTCAAAAAATGCTCCAAATGATCTGAAACGTGTGCAAAAAAAATTTGAGCTCGATTGGAGCATGTCAACATTTTAACGTGCGCGTACGCGCACGGTTTAAGTGTGAACTGAAATTTGAGAAAATGTGTAGAGTGCGCTTGATTTGAACTATATGTGACGTAAATTTCATAGAAAAATTCCATTCCATTAATGAGATATTAATGAAAATGTGCTTTCATATAATGACGTCATAGTGACGTCACGGTCCATTGATCACAATGATTTTACAAAATCTGTCGTCTTTGTGACATGATACATATATGGTATAATTTTGAAATTGATAGGCAGAGGACTTTCTGAGTTAATCTCTGCACAACTTTTGTCCAGAAATAAAGAATCAGTACAGATACAGAAGGTGATCCGAAGGATACTCGGATCACCTAACTAGAGATTGTAATTTGTCATCACTGACAAATTAAGGTGATCCGATCTTTTTTTTAATCAATGATTCGAGTCCTGAGACTGCAAAGTCTCAGCTACAACATATTAAAATCTGAGAGAAATTCACCGAAGCATAAGTAAGATAGTGCTCGATAAAGAGAGTCATGTCAATTTTCACATCTAAAAAATTCGCTCCCATAGAGATAACACGTCATAGCAAAGATATAAAAAGAAGTACATATGACCTTTGACCCCACTTTGCACAGACAAGATGGCATCTGAGCAAAAAGTGGTTATTTTATGAAATGATTCCTGTAACATAGTCTTTACGTGTGCAAAATATGGGAAAGATAGGACATGTATTCACCAAGATACAGGATGAAACATTTATGACCTTTGACCCTAATTTACATACCCAAGATGGCGTCTGATCAAGTAGTTGTAATTTTATGAAATAATTTTCGTGACATGAACTAAACATGTGCAAAATATGAAGGTGATAGGGGCTGTTTTTCTTGAGTTATTGCAAAAAAAAATGCAAAAAGAAAGAAATATTGCAATACATCGAAGATAAACTTCAATTTCAACCAAGTTTTTTCACGTGATCCCGACAACGTATGAAAAAACAAAGGGCACACTTACGATAGCCCTACATCTCAGCTACACCATGATAAAATCTTAGAGAAATTCACCGAAGCATAAGTGAGCTAGTGCTCGATAAAGATAGTCATGTCAATTTTCATTTCCATAAAAATTGCACTCCCATAGAGATTACACGTAAACTGGTCAAATTTGACAAGGTTACCTTCAATCCATTTTTTCGAGGTAATGTCGTCATCAAATCAAAATTGTTTGAATACATTTATGAAAGAACATTAAATAAGCTACAACATATTGAAATTTGGGTGAAAATTGGCAAAGGATTAGTGAGATACGCTCGAGTAAACTTGAAATTTGATGACGTCATTTTGAAAATTTACTTTTTTTACTTTATTAAGAAATTTGTTATCTTTTACTCATTTTATCAGCATAGCCAGTCCATGAAATGACATGTACAACTCATCACCTTTCAGAATATGTAAAGAAAATGGGGGGTTACCGTCCATCCTGACGAGTAAAATCCGATTTAAAATTGGCGGTTTTTTGGCATAGTTGCACTGTGTATCCCCATTGACGCACGCGCGGAATTTTGAATTTGACGGGCCCGTATGACGTCATATTGAGTCGGATCGACTTGAAACTTGGTAGAAATATTCCTTGACATTTCGGACATCCGATCCGTGTGAAAAAATTGAAAATTTCTATTTCATATTAGCTGTGCGTGCGTATATGTGCGCGCGCGTACGCGTCCGTCCGATTTTTTCAATTTTTCAAAAAATGCTCCAAATGGTCTGAAACGTGTGCAAAAAAAAATTTGAGCTGGATTTGAGCATACAAATATTTCAACGCGCGCGTACGCGCGCGTTTTGAAATAAAAATAAATTTTGAGGATATGATTAAAATGCGCTTGGCTTGAAATATATGTGACGTAAATTTCATTGAAATATACAATTCCATTAATGAGATATGCATGAAAATGTGTTTTCATATAATGACGTCATAGTGACGTCACGGTCGACTGATCACAATGATACATTAGATTTGTCGTCTTTGGGACATGATGCATACATGGTATAAGTTTGAACTTCATAGGCATAGCACTTTCTGAGTTAACCTCTGCACAAATTTTGGGGAGAAATAAAGAAAAAAAAGAAAGAATCCGTACAGATACAGAAGGTGATCCGAGAGGATACTCGGATCACCTAACTAGAGATTGTAATTTGTCATCACTGACAAATTAAGGTGATCCGATTTTTTTTTTTTTAAATCAATGATTCAAGTCCTGATCGCAATAGGCATGGTCATGCAGGTTTCATCTGTGTTCGAGACATTGGCCGTGTGATGTTTGGATTCTCATTTAGAAAAGGGAGTCATATCTGCCATCTTTGGTACCAAATCTGTATACACTATAACGAAGATACAGCAACAAGTACATATGACCTTTGACCCCACTTTGCACAACCTAGATGGCATCTGAGCAAAAAGTGGTTATTTTGTGAAATGATTCTTGTAACATGATCTTTGCGTGTGCAAAATATGGGAAAGATAAGACATGTATTCACCAAGATACAGGATGAAACATTTGTGACCTTTGACCCTAATTTACATACCCAAGATGTTGTCCGATCAAGTATTTGTTATTTTATGAAATAATGTGCGTGACATGAACTAAACATGTGCAAAATATGGGGGTGATAGGGGCTGTTTTTCTTGAGTTATTGCAAAGAAAGTTGCAGAAACATAGAAATAGCTCAATACATCGAAGATAAGCTTTAATTTCAACCAAGTATTGTAACATGATCCCGACATCATATGAAAAAACAAAGGGCACGGAACGATAGCGCAAAATCTCAGTTACAACATATTAAAATCTGAGAAAAATTCACCGAAGGGTAAGTGAGCTAGTGCTCGATAAAGACAATCATGTCAATTTTCACATCTAGAAAAATTCCCTCCCATAGAGATAACACGTCATAACGAAGAAACAAAAAGAAGTACATATGACCTTTTGACGCCACTTTGCACAGACAAGATGGCATCTGAGCAAAGAGTGTTTTTTTTTTGTGAAATGATTCTTGTAACATGATCTTTGCGTGTGCAAAATATGGGAAAGACAGGACATGTATTCACCAATATACAGGATAAAACATTTATGACCTTTGACCCTAATTTACATACCCAAAATGGCGTCTGATCAAGTAGTTGTTATTTTATGAAATAATGTTCGTGACATGAACTAAACATGTGCAAGATATGGTGGTGATAGGGTATGTTTTTCTTGAGTTATTGCACATAAAGTTGTAAAAAGAAAGAAATATTACAATACATCGAAGATAAGCTTTAATTTCAACCAAGTTTTTTCACGTGATCCCGACAACGTATGAAGAAACAAATGGCCCAATTACGATAGCCCTACGTCTCAGCTACAACATATTAAAATCTTAGAGAAATTCACCGAAGCATAAGTGAGCTAGTGCTCGATAAAGATAATCATGTCAATTTTCATTTCCATAAAAATTGCACTCCCGTAGAGATTACACGTAAACTGGTCAAATTTGACAAGGTTACCTTCAATCCATTTTTTCGAGGTGATGTCGTCATCTAATCAAATTTGTGTAATTACATTTATGAAAGAGCATTTCATAAGCTACAACATATTGAAATTTAGGTGAAAATTGGCAAAGGATAAGTGAGATACGCTCGAGCAAACTTGAAATTTGATGACGTCATTTTGAAAATTTACTTTTTTTACTTTATTCAGAAATTTGATATCTTTCAATCATTTTTTCAGCATAGCCAGCCCATGAAATGACATGTACAACTCATCAGCTTTCAGAATATGTCAAGAAAATGGGGGGTCACCGTCCATCCTGACGAGTAAAATCCGATTTAAAATTGGCGGTTTTTTGGCATAGTTGCACTGTGTATCCCCATTGACGCACGCGCGGAATTTTGAATTTGACGGGTCTGTATGACGTCATATTGAATCGGATCGACTTGAAACTTGGCATAAAATATTCCTTGACATTTGGGACATCCGATCCGTGTGAAAAAATTGAAAATTTCTATTTCATATGAGCTGTGCGTGCGAATATGTGCGCTCGCGTACGCGTCCGTCCAATTTTTTCAATTTTTCAAAAAATGCTCCAAATGGTCTGAAACGTGTGCAAAACAGTTTTGAGCTCGATTTGAGCATACAAATATTTCAACGCGCGCGTACGCGCGCGTTTTGAGATTAAAATGAATTTTGAGAATATGAGTAGAATTCGCATGACTTTAAATATATGTGACGTAAATTTCACTGAAATATTCTATTCCATTAATGAGATATGCCTGAAAATGTGTTTTCATATAATGACGTCATAGTGACGTCACGGTCGACTGATCACTATGATTTTACTTGCGCTGTCGTCTTTGCGACATGATACATATATGGTATAAGTTTGACATTGAGAGGCAATGTACTTTCTGAGCTAACCTCTGCACAACTTTTGAGGAGAAATAAAGAAAGAAACAAAGAAAGAAGAAAGATTCAGTACAGATACAGAAGGTGATCCGAGAGGATACTCGGATCACCTAATAAAGAAGAAGAAGAAGAACCAAAGAATCCGTACAGATACAGAAGGTGATCCGAGAGGATACTCGGATCACCTAATGAAGTATATTTGACCTTTGACCTCACTTTGCACACCTAAGATGGCGTCTAAGCAAAAAGTGATTAATTTATGAAATGATTCTTGTAACATGGTCTTTGCGTGTGCAAAATATGGGAAAGATAGGACATGTATTCACCAAGATACAGGATGAAACATTTATGACCTTTGACCCTAATTTACATACCCAAGATGGTGTCCGATCAAGTAGTTGTTATATTATGAAATAATGTACGTGACATGTACTAAACATGAGCAAAATATGGGACTGATAGCCATTGTCGTTGTTCATCTATTGCACAGAAAGTAGTAGAAAGAAAGAAAAATAAAGAAAAAATTGTTATTTTATAGAAATTTGAAGGAGAAGCATAAAAAAATCAGAAAAAGATAAAGTAAGGAAAGGGAGATTAAGATTAACTAAAGAAAAAGAAGAAAAAAGTGTTTAAAAAAATTGAAAAAAAAAATATTGGCAGGGGTGAGCCTCGAACCAGGGACCTTAGGATTACGAGTCGGATGCGCTACGCAATGACCTATTTCATTCTCCATAGGCCCTGTGTAGTAAGCAAAATGACGCTGCATCGAAGCCTCGTGTCATTTTCAACCAAGTTTTTCGACGTGATACCGACGTCGTATGAAAAAATGGAGGGCACACCCAAGATAGCCCAAAGTCTCAGCTACAACATACTAAAATCTGGGAGAAATTCACTGAAGCATAAGTGAGCTAGTGCTCGAAAAAGATAGTCATGTCAATTTTCATTTCCAGAAAAACTGCACTCCCATAGAGATAACACGTAAACTGGTCAAATTTGACAAGATTACATTCAATCCATTTTTACGAGGTGATGCCGTCATCTAATCAAAATGTTGTTATTACATTAATGAAAGAGCATTTAGTAAGCTACAACATACTGAAATTTGGGTACAAATTGGCAAAGAATAAGTGAGATACGCTCGAGTGAACTTGAAATTTGATGACGTCATTTTGAAAATTTACTTCTTTTATTTTATTAAGAAATTTGATATCTTTTAATCACTTTTCCAGCATCGCCATCCCATGAAATGATATTTACAACTCATCAGCTTTCAGAATATGTAACGAAAATGGGGGGTCACCGTCCATTCTGACGAGTAAAATCGGATTTAAAATTAGCGGTTTTTTGGCATAGTTGCACTGTATATCGCCATTGACGCGCGCGCGGAATTTCAACTTTGACGGGCCCGTATGACGTCATATTGAGTCGGATTGACTTGAAACTTGGTAGAAATATTCCTTGACATTTCAGGCATCCGATAAGTGTGAAAAAATGGGAAATTTCTATTGCATAAGAGCTGTGCGTGCGTATATGTGCGCGCGCGTACGCGTCCGTCCAATTTTTTCAATTTTTCAAAAAATGCTCCAAATTGTCTGAAACGTATGCAAAAAAATTTTGAGCTCGATTTGAGCATACAAATATTTCAACGCGCGCGTACGCGCACGCTTTAAGGATAAATATGAATTTTGAGAATATGAGTAGAATGCGCTTGACATGAAATATATGTGACGTAAATTTCATTGAATAATTCCATTCCATTAATGAGATATGAATGAGAATGTGTTTTCATATAATGACGTCATAGTGACGTCACGGTCGACTGATCACAATGATTTTACTTGCGCTGTCGTCTTTGGGACATGATACATACATGGTATAATTTTGACATTGATAGGAAGAGGACTTTCTGAGCTAACCTCTGCACAACTTTTGAGGAGAAAAAAGAAAAAGAAGAAGAAAAACTAGAGATTGTAATTTGTCATCACTGACAAATTAAGGTGATCCGATTTTTTTTAATCAATGATTCAAGTCCTGATAGTGCAAAGTCTCAGCTACAACATATTAAAATCTTAGAGAAATTCACGGAAGCATAAGTAAGATAGTGCTCGATAAAGAGTCATGTCAATTTTCATATCTAAAAAATTCCCTCCCATAGAGATAACACGTCATAGCGAAGACAGAAAGAGAAGTACATATGACCTTTGACCCCACTTTGCACAGACAAGATGGCATCTGAGCAAAAAGTGGTTATTTTATGAAATGATCCCTGTAACATGGTCTTTACGTGTGCAATATATGGGAAAGATAGGACATGTATTCACCAAGATACAGGATGAAACATTTATGACCTTTGACCCTAATTTACATACCCAAGATGGTGTCTGATCAAGTAGTTGTTATTTTATGAAATAATGTACGTGACACGAACTAAACATGTGCAAAATATGGGGTTGATAGCCGTTGTTGTTATTGATCTATTGCACAGAAAGTAGACTTAAGAAAGAAAAATAAAGAACAAATGAAGTTATTGTATAGAAATTTGAAGAAGCATTAAAAAAATCAGAAAAAGATAAAGTTAGGAAGGGAGAATAATACTAACTAAAGAAAAAGAAAAAAAGTGTTCAAAAAAAAAGTAAAAAAAAAATATTGGCAGGGGTGAGCCTCGAACCGGGGACCTTAGGATTACGAGTCGGATGCGCTATGCACTGACCTATTTCATCCTCCATAGGCTCTGTGTATTAACAAAATGACGCTGCATCGAAGCCAAGTGCCAATTTAAGCTAAGTTTTTCGACGTGATGCCGATGTCGTATGAAAAAATGGAGGGCACACTAACGATAGCCCAAAGTCTTAGCTACAACATATTAAAATCTGGGAAAAATTCACCGAAGCATAAGTGAGCTAGTGCTCGGAAAAGATAGTCGTGTCAATTTTCATTTCCAGAAAAACTGCACTCTCATAGAGATAACACGTAAACTGGTCAAATTTGACAAGATTACATTCAATCCATTTTCACGAGGTGATGCCGTCATCCAATCAAAATGTTGTTATTATATCAATGAAAGAGCATTTCATAAGCTACTACATACTGAAATCTGGGTGAAAATTGGCAAAGGATTAGTGAGATACGCTGGAGTGAACTTGAAATTTGATGACGTCATTTTGAAAATTAACTTTTTTTACTTTATTAAGAAATTTGATATCTTTTAATCATTTTGCCAGCATCGCCAACCCATAAAATGACATGTACAACTCATCAGCTTTCAGAATATGTAAAGAAAATGGGGGGTCATCGTCCATCCTGACGAGTAAAATCGGATTTAAAATTGGCGTTTTTTTGGCATAGTTGCACTGTATATCGCCATTGACGCGCGCGCGGAATTTCAACTTTGACGGGCCCGTATGACGTCATATTGAATCGGATTGACTTGAAACTTGGCAGAAATATTCCTTGACATTTCAGGCATCCATTAAGTGTAAAGAAACGGGAAATTTCTATGACATACGAGCTGTGCGTGCGCATATGCGCGCGCGCGTACGCGTCCGTCCAATTTTTTCAATTTTTCAAAAAATGCTCTAAATGGTCTGAAACGTGTGCAAAAAAAATTTGAGCTCGATTGGAGTATGCAAATATTTCAACGCGCGCGTACGCGCACGTTCTTAGAGAAAATATGAATTTTGAGAATATGAGTAGAATGCGCATAACTTGAAATATATGTGACGCAAATTTCATTGAAAAATTCCATTCCATTAATTAGATATGATTGAGAATGTGTTTTCATATAATGACGTCATAGTGACGTCACGGTCGACTGATCACAGTGATACATTAGATTTGTTGTCTTCAGGACATGATGCATACATGGTATAATTTTGAAATTGATAGGCAGAGTACTTTCTGAGCTAACCTCTGCACAACTTTTGGGGAGAAATAAAGAAATAAAGAAGAAGATTAAAGAATCAGTACAGATACAGAAGGTGATCCGAGAGGATACTCGGATCACCTAACTAGAGATTGTAATTTGTCATCACTGACAAACTAGAGATTGTAATTTGTCATCACTGACAAATTAAGGTGATCCGATTTTTTTTTTTTTACTCAATGATTCAAGTCCTGATCGCAATAGGCATGACCATGCAGGTTTCTTCTGTGTTCAGAGACATTGGCCGTGTGATGTTTGGATTCTCATTTAGAAAAGGGAGTCGTATCTGCCATCTTTGGTACCAACTCTGTATACACTATAACGAAGATACAGCAACAAGTACATATGACCTTTGACCCCACTTTGCACAACCTAGCTGGCATCTGAGCAAAAAGTGGTTATTTTGTGAAATGATTCTTGTAACATGATCTTTGCGTGTGCAAAATATGGGAAAGATAAGACATGTATTCACCAAGATTCAGGATGAAACATTTGTGACCTTTGACCCTAATTTACATACCCAAGATGTTGTCCGATCAAGTAGTTGTTATTTTATGAAATAATCTACGTGACATGAACTAAACATGTGCAAAATATGGGGGTGATAGGGGCTGTTTTTCTTGAGTTATGCAAAGAAAGTTGCAGAAACATAGAAATATCTCAGCACATCGAAGATAAGCTTTAATTTCAACCAAGTATTTTAACATGATCCCGACATCATATGAAAAAAGCAAAGGGCACGTAACGATAGCGCAAAGTCTGAGTTACAACATATTAAAATCTGAGAAAAATTCACCGAAGGGTAAGTGAGCTAGTGCTCGATAAAGACAATCGTGTCAATATTAACATCTAGAAAAATTCCCTCCCATAGAGATAACACGTCATAACGAAGATACAGAAAAAAGTACATATGACCTTTCACCCCACTTTGCACAGACAAGATGGCATCTGAGCAAAAAGTGGTTATTTAGTGAAATGATTCTTGTAACATGGTCTTTACGTGTGCAAAATATGGGAAAGATAGGACATGTATTCACCAAGATACAGGATGATACATTTATGACCTTTGACCCTAATTTACATACCCAAGATGGCGTCTGATCAAGTAGTTGTTTTTTTGTGAAATAATGTTCGTGACATGAACTAAACATGTGCAAAATATGGTGGTGATAGGGTATGTTTTTCTTGAGTTATTGCACATAAAGTTGTAAAAAGAAAAATATTACAATACATCGAAGATAAGCTTTAATTTCAACCAATTTTTTTGACGTGATCCCGACAACGTATGAAAAAATGAATGGCACACTTACGGTAGCCCTATGTCTCAGCTACAACATATCAAAATCTTAGAGAAATTCACCGAAGCATAAGTGAGCTAGTGCTCGATAAAGATAGTCATGTCAATTTTCATTTCCCTAAAAATTGCACTCCCATAGAGATTACACGTAAACTGGTCAAATTTGACAAGGTTACCTTCAATCCATTTTTTCGAGGTGATGTCGTCATCTAATCAAAATTGTGTAATTACATTTATGAAAGAGCATTTCATAAGCTACAACATATTGAAATTTAGGTGAAAATTGGCAAAGGATAAGTGAGATACGCTCGAGCAAACTTGAAATTTGATGACGTCATTTTGAAAATTTACTTTTTTTACTTTATTAAGAAATTTGATATCTTTTAATCATTTTGTCAGCATAGCCAGCCCATGAAATGACATGTACAACTCATCAGCTTTCAGAATATGTCAAGAAAATGGGGGGTCACCGTCCATCCTGACGAGTAAAATCCGATTTAAAATTGGCGGTTTTTTGGCATAGTTGCACTGTGTATCCCCATTGACGCACGCGCGGAATTTTGAATTTGAGGGGCCCGTATGACGTCATATTGAATCGGATCGACTTGAAACTTGGCATAAATATTCCTTGACATTTCAGACATCCGATCCATGTGAAAAAATTGAAAATTTCTATTCCATATGAGCTGTGCGTGCGAATATGTGCGCGCGCGTACGCGTCCGTCCAATTTTTTCAATTTTTCAAAAAATGCTCCAAATGGTCTGAAACGTGTGCAAAAAAATTTTGAGCTCGATTTGAGCATACAAATATTTCAACGCGCGCGTACGCGCACGTTTTGAGATAAAAATGAATTTTGAGAATATGAGTAGAATTCGCATGACTTGAAATATATGTGACGTAAATTTCATTGAAATATTCTGTTCCATTAATGAGATATGCATGAAAATGTGTTTTCATATAATGACGTCATAGTGACGTCACGGTCGACTGATCACTATGATTTTACTTGCGCTGTCGTCTTTGCGACATGATACATATATGGTATAAGTTTGACATTGAGAGGCAATACACTTTCTGAGCTAACCTCTGCACAACTTTTGAGGAGAAATAAAGAAACAAAGAAAGAAGAAAGATTCAGTACAGATACAGAAGGTGATCCGAGAGGATACTCGGATCACCTAATTAAGGTGATCCGATTTTTTTTAATCAATGATTCAAGTCCTGATCGCAATAGGCATGACCATGCAGGTTTCATCTGTGTTTAGAGACATTGGCGGTGTGATGTTTGGATTCTCATTTAGAAAAGGGAGTCATATCAGCCATCTTTGGTACCAAATCTGTATACACTATAACGAAGATACAGCAACAAGTACATATGACCTTTGACCCCACTTTGCCCAATTTAGATGGCATCTGAGCAAAAAGAGGTTATTTTGTGAAATGATTCTTGTAACATGATTTTTGCGTGTGCAAAATATGGGAAAGATAAGACATGTATTCACTAAGATACAGGATGAAACATTTGTGACCGTTGACCCTAATTTACATACCCAAGATGTTGTCCGATCAAGTAGTTGTTATTTCATAAATAATGTACGTGACATGAACTAAACATGTGCAAAATATAGGGGTGATAGGGGCTGTTTTTCTTGAGTTATTGCAAAGAAAGTTGCAGAAACATAGAAATATCTCAATACATCGAAGATAAGCTTTAATTTCAACCAAGTATTTTAACATGATCCCAACATCATATGAAAAAACAAAGGGCACGTAACGATTGCGCAAAGTCTGAGTCACAACATATTACAATCTGAGAAAAATTCACCGAAGGGTAAGTGAGCTAGTGCTCGATAAAGACAATCGTGTCAATATTAACATCTAGAAAAATTCCCTCCCATAGAGATAACACGTCATAACGAAGATACAGAAAAAAGTACATATGACCTTTCACCCCGCTTTGCACAGACAAGATGGCATCTTAGCAAAATGTGGTTATCTTGTGAAATGCTCCTTGTAACATGGCCTTTATGTGTGCAAAATATGGGAAAGATAAGACATGTATTCACTAAGATACAGGATGATACATTCATGACCTTTGACCCTAATTTACATACCCAAGATGGTGTCCGATCAAGTAGTTGTTATCTTATGAAATAATGCACGTGACATGAACTAAACATGTGCAAAATATGGAAGTGATAGAGGCTGTTTTTCTTGAGTTATTGCAAAGAAAGTTGCAGAAACAAAGAAATATCTCAATACATCGAAGATAAACTTGAATTTCAACCAACATTTTTGACATGATCCCGACATCGCATGAAAAAACGAAGGGCACATTACGATAGCCCAAATCCTCAGCTACATTATATTAAAATTTGGGAGAAATTCACTGAAGAATAAGTGAGATAGTGCTCGCGAAAGGTAGTCATGTCAATTTTCATTTCCAGAAAAACTGCACTCCCGTAGAGATAACACGTAAACTGGTCAAATTTGACAAGATTACTTTGAATCCATTTTTACGAGGTGATGCCGTCATTCAATCAAAATGCTGTTATTATATTAATGAAAGAGCACTTAATAAGCTACAACATACTGAAATTTGTGTGAAAATTGGCAAAGGATAAGTGAGATACGCTCGAGTAAACTTGAAATTTGATGACGTCATTTTGAAAATTCACTTTTTTTACTTTATTAAGATATTTGATATCTTTTCATCATTTTGCCAGCATTGCCAACCCATGAACTGACATTTACAACTCATCAGCTTTTAGAATATGTAAAGAAAATGGGGGGTCACCGTCCATCCTGACGAGTAGAATCGGATTTAAAATTGGCGGTTTTTTGGCATAGTTGCACTGTATATCGCCATTGACGCGCGCGCGGAATTTCATCTTTGACGGGCCCGTATGACGTCATATTGAGTCGGATTGACTTGACACTTGGTAGAAATATTTCTTGACATTTCATACATTCGATCAGTGTGAAAAAACGGGAAATTTCTATTGTATATGAGCTGTGCGTGCGTATATGTGCGCGCACGTACGCGTCCGTCGATTTTTTTTTGAAATACTCCAAATGACCTGAAACGTGTGCAAAACAATTTTGAGCTTGATTGGAGCATGTTTAAATTTCAACGCGCGCGTACGCGCTCGTTTACTATGAACGTGAGTACTTTTTATGAAATATATCAATAGAACTTGACTTGAACTATATGATATGGAAATTTCATTGAAAAACTCCATTCCGTTAATGTGATATATATGTAAACGTGATTTCAGATAATGACGTCATAATGACGTCACGGTTGACTGATCATACTGATGCACTAGATCTGTCGTCCTTATGACATGATACATACATGGTATAAGTTTGAATGTGATAGGCAAAGGACTTTTTGAGTTAACCTCTGCACAACATTTGAGGAGATATAAAGAAAGAATCAGTACAGATACATAAGGTGATCCGAGAGGATACTCGGATCACCTAACTAGACTCGGAATTTGTCAACACTGACAAATTAGGTGATCCGATCTATTGGGAAATCAATGATTTGAGTCATGATCCCAATAGGCATGACCATACAGGTTTCATCTGTATTGAGGGGACATTGGCCATGTGATGTTTGGAGTCTCATTTAGAAAAGGGAGTCAGACCTGCCATCTTTGGTACCGAATTCCGTATGCAATAACGAAGATACAGAATGAAGTATATTTGACCTTTGACCCCATTTTGCACACCAAAGATGGCATCTGAGCAAAAAGTAGTTATTTTGTGAAATGATTCTTGTAAAATGATCTTTGCTTGTGCAAAATATGGGAAAGATAGGACAAGTATTCACCAAGATACAGGATGAAACATTTATGACCTTTGACCCTAATTTACATACCCAAGATGGTGTCCGATCAAGTAGTTGTTATCTTATGAAATAATGTACGTGACATGAAATAAACATATGCAAAATATGTGGGTTATAGAGGCTGTTTTTCTTGAGTTATTGCAAAGAAAGTTGCAGAAAGAAAGAAATATCTCAATACATCGAAGATAAGCTTTAATTTCAAACAAGTTTTTTTAGCATGATCCAGACATCGTAAGAAAAAACAAAAGGCACATCTCTGATAGCACAAAGTCTCAGCTACAACATATTAAAATCTGGGAGAAATTCACCGAAGGGTAAGTGAGCTAGTGCTCGATAAAGACAATCATGTCAACTTTCACATCTAGAAAAATTCCCTCCCATAGAGATAACACGTCATAACGAAGATACAGAAAAAAGTACATATGACCTTTGACCCCACTTTGCACAGACAAGATGGCATCTGAGCAAAAAGTGGTTATTTTGTGAAATGATCCTTGTAACATGGTCTTTACGTGTGCAAAATATGGGAAAGATAGGACATGTATTTACTAAGATACAGGATGAAACATCTATGACCTTTGACCCTAATTTACATACCCAAGATGGTGTCCGATCAAGTAGTTGTTATTTTATGAAATAATGTACGTAAGATGAACTAAACATGTGCAAAATATGGGGATGATAGGGGCTGTCTTTCTTGAGTTATTACAAAGAAAGTTGCAGAAAGGAAGAAATATATCAATACATCGAAGATAAGCTTTAATTTCAACCAAATTTTTGGACGTAATGCCGACGTCGTATGAAAAAAATGAAGGGCACACTTACGATAGCTCAAAGTCTCAGCTACAACATATTAAAATTTGGAAGAAATTCATAGAAGCATAAGTGAGATAGAGCTCGAGAAAGATAGTCATGTCAATTTTCAGTTCCAGAAAAACTGCACTCCCGTAGAGATAACACGTAAACTGGTCAAATTTGACAAGATTACTCTGAATCCATTTTTACGAGGTGATGCCGTAATCCAATCGAAATGCTGTTATTATACTAATGAAAGAGCATTTGATAAGCTACAACATACTGAAATTTGTGTGAAAATTGGGAAAGGATAAGTGAGATACGCTCGAGTGAACTTGAAATTTGACCACGTCATTTTGAAAATTTACTTTTTTTACTTTATTAAGATATTTGATATCTTTTGATCATTTTTCCAGCATCGCCAACCCGTGGAATGACATGTACAACTCATCAGCTTTCAAAATATATCAAGAAAATGGGGGGTCATCGTCCATCGTGGCGAGTAAATTCGGATTTGAAATTGGCGGTTTTTTTGCATTGTTGCACTGTATATCGCCATTGACGCGCGCGCGGAATTTCAACTTTGACGGGCCCGTATGACGTCATATTGAGTCGGATTGACTTGAAACTTGGTAGAAATATTCCTTGACATTTCAGACATCCGATCTGTGTAAAAAAAGTGGAAATTTCTATTGCATATAAGCTGAACGTGCGTATATGCGCGCGCGCGTACGCGTCCGTCCAATTTTTTCAATTTTTCAAAAAATGCTCCAAATGGTCTGAAACGTGTGCAAAAAAAATTTGAGCTCGATTTGAGCATACAAATATTTCAACGCGCACGTACGCGCACGTTTCAAGAGAAAATGTGAATTTTGAGAACATGAGTAGAATGCGCATCAGTTGAAATATATGTGACGTAAATTTCATTGAAAAACCCTATTCCATTAATGAGATATGATTGAGAATGTGTTTTCATATAATGACGTCATAGTGACGTCACGATCGACCAATCACAATCCCTAACAAAAAAGTCCTGTGGTACTCCCTGTGGTACTTGTCGGTACCACACAATGTACCACACACTTGTAATGTTACCACAGGAACTGTGTGGTACTGTACCACAGGCTTGTAGGGTACTCCCTGTAGTACTTGTCAGTACCACACAATGTACCACATAAATCAATGTTACCACAGGAACTGTGTGGTACTGTTTTACAGGCTCATGTGGTACTCCCTGTGGTACTGGTTGGTACCACACAATGTACCACACAAATATATGTTAACACAGGAACTGTGTGGTAGTGCGTCACAGGCTCGTGTGGTACTCTGGGATGTACCACAGGGCAGTACCACTGGACATTACCACCGGAAAGTACCACAGGACAGTACCACAAGACGTACAGTCTACGTACAAATTGTCCTGTGGTATTTTGGGACGTATACCACACGACAGTACCACAGGACAGTACCACATGAATTGTCCTGTGGTATTTTGGGACGTACCACAGCAGAGTACAACAGGAAAGTACCACAGGACAGTACCACACGACTTGTTCTGTGGTATTTTAGGACGTACCACAGGACAGTACCACAGGGCAGTTCCACAGGACAGTACCACAGGAAAGTACCACAGGATAGTACCACACGACAGTACCACAGGATAGTACCACAGGACAGTACCTCACGACTTGTCCTGTGGTATTTTGGGACGTACCACAGGACAGTACCGCAGGGCAGTACCACAGGACAGTACCACAGAGCAGTACCACAGGACAGTACCACAGGAAAGTACCACAGGATAGTACCACAGGACAGTACCACACGACTTGTCCTGCGGTATTTTGGGACGTACCACAGGGCAGTACCACAGGACAGTACCACAGGAAAGTACCACAGGATAGTACCGTAGGACAGTACCACACGACTTGTCCTGTGGTATTTTGGGACGTACCACAGGACAGTACCACAGGGCAGTACCACAGGAAAGTACCACAGGACAGTATCACACAACTTTTTTTTTTTTTTTTTTTTTTTTTTTTTTGTCAAGACAGTGTCTGTACACAGTTATAAATCACTCAAGAATGTCCCGTTTGCACTCTTGTAAACTTGTGAACCCTTTCATTGTAGTTTGACACAAGAATTTTCCTCCAGATGTACATTCCTCCTTCATGTCTCACCTTCACAAACTATCTCTACGTAAATGCATAGACGTTCGAAGGGGCTTGTCAGCATGACTCTGTTAAACAACCAATCTATTTTTTTTTTACCTTAACTGTTAGAACACCTCGTTCGTATACTATTATTGGAGTAATTCTATTTTTGTTATTACCATATAAGCGCCTTGTCTTCTTTTATAATCACTGTTATTTCATATTACGCATACGAATTTACCTCACCAACGTTAAGTGTAGGAGGATTCCATTTACTTTTGTAGACATAAATTTAGCGAGACTACATGATGTAACATTTGTTCTATTGTATAACATAAAAATTCTTTATTTTTGTCAAGACTGTGTCCGTGCACAGTTATAAATCACTCAAGAATGTTCCGTTTGCACTCTTGTAAACTTGTGAACCCTTTCATTGTAGTTTGACACAAGAATTTTCCTCCAGATGTACATTCCTCTTTCATGTCTCACCTTCACAAACTATCTCTACGTAAATGCATAGACGTTCGAAGGGGCTTGTCAGCATGACTCTGTAAAACAACCAATCTAATTTTTTTTTTACCTTAACTGTTAGAACACCTCGTTCGTATGCTATTATTGGAGTAATTATATTTCTGTTATTACCATAGAAGCGCCTTGTCTTCTTTTATAATCATTGTTATTTCATATTACGCATACGAATTTACCTCACCAACGTTAAGTGTAGGAGGATTCCATTTACTTTTGTAGACATAAATTTAGCGAGACTATATGATGTAATATTTGTTCTATTGTATAACGTAAAAATGTATCAGTATCATTATTGTTATTATCAACGCACATGCACTGCACACCCCCACACATGCACACACTCACATTTACATTCACGCACAGACATTGCAACGTACTACACAAAATACATGGCCCCAGAACAACCATTCTCAACTTTGCACTCAAATCCTCATGACTCATAACAACGATCATCCTGACCAGGGTATCATAAGTAATCACAGTAAATACTACACTATTTCGGATTTCAATAATATGTTCCAATCTTCACTTGATTCCACTGCAAGTCATGTTAATAATTCCTGTAGCAATTCCACAAATAGGAATGATGACACTAATTATAACCCCATTAAAGATTTTAGCTTATTCCACTGGAATGCTAGAAGCTTAAACAAAAATTTTGATTCATTTGAATTACTCCTTCTTTCTTTACAAAATTTTCCCTTTTCCGCAATCGGTATAACTGAAACTTGGCTAGGGCACATGTCTCCAAATTTGTTTAGCCTTGATAGATATAAAATATTTCGCTCTGATCGTAAGAGAGGTAGAGGGGGAGGGGTAGCCCTATATATATATAACGAATTGCGAGTAAAAATAAGAACTGATATTGATATTGAAGGTTGTGAAAGCCTGTTTGTGGAAATCATTAATGATAAAATGAAAAATAAGATAATTGGTGTTATATACAGGCCACCAAATCATAAAACCGAAATGTTTTTAGAAAATTTTGATGAATGCCTCAACACGATTACACAAGAAAATAAGGAAATTTATATTATGGGCGACTATAATATTGACATGACGAAAATAGATACTTTAGCGGTAAAATTAAAAACTATTCTTTTTTCATATGCTTTCCATTCCCATATTGATAACCCAACAAGAATATCCCACACATCTAAAACCTTGTTGGATAATATTTTTTCTAATAACTTTTCTGTAAATAAATTCATTAATGGTATCTTATATTATGATATATCTGATCATTTACCGATATTTATTATTCTTCGTTATTCTGAAAACGTCAAAAGTATTTCAAAACCCAGGCCGATAATGTACAGAAAAGAATCAGACGAGAATATTGAATTACTTAATCTTGATTTAGTGAAGGAAGAATGGCAAGAAGTGTATCTTCAAAATAACGCCGATAAAGCTTATGATATTTTCTTAGATAAACTTTTATATTATTATCGAAAAAACATTCCTTTAGTTAAGAAAAAAACACGCAGAAAGAACAAACATCCCTGGATTACAAAGGGAATCATCAATTCAATAAAAACCCGTAATAAATTGTATAAACTGGCGATTACTACCCACAATACAAAACATTTTACAGATTACAAAAAGTATAGAAATATACTCAGTAATTTGATTCGTATTTCTCGTAAAATGTATTATTCCGATAAGTTTGATAATCAAAAGGATAACGTAAATGGTTTATGGGAAACTATATATGAAATAACAGGTAAAAATAATAAAGAAACATCGTCCGTTTTTTATAATGACAACAAAGAACTCATAAACCCTGATGAAATATCTGATGCTTTTAACTCATACTTCGTAAATATTGGCCCCCAATTAGCTTCAAAAATAAAAAACAAACATGTTCATTCAAACTTTACTGAATTTCTTCCACCAAACTGCGACAAATCCCTTTTCTTTACCCCAACAGATGAGGAAGAAATACTGGAGATTGTTAACAGATTAAAGCCAAGTAGATCTAGTGGCCATGATGAAATAAGTGTTTATATACTGAAGAAAATCATCAAACAAATAACCACACCTTTATCTTACATTTTCAATCTTTCACTGTCTTCTGGAATATGCCCGAACTCATTAAAAATTGCGAAAGTAGTTCCAATTTTCAAAAGAAAAGACGACCCTTCTCTTTTAACAAATTATAGACCAATATCGTTATTACCTAGTATTTCTAAAATTCTGGAAAAAATTATTCATAAACGCCTGTACATTTTTCTTCATGTAAATGACCTACTTATACCTAATCAGTTTGGATTTAGAAAGGGCCATTCCACCGATTTAGCTATAATTCAATTGTTAGATAAGATTACTGAATCTTTTGCAAATAAAAAACATTTTATAGGAATTTTCATGGATTTATCAAAGGCTTTTGATACCATAGATCATGATATATTAATTTACAAATTAAAAAGATATGGTATTCGTGGTTTAGCACTTTCTTGGATTATTGATTATTTATCCAACAGAAAGCAATATGTACTATTTAAGTCATCTAAATCTCCGAATTCTAATATTGTATGTGGTGTTCCCCAGGGATCAATTCTTGGCCCCCTACTGTTCCTTGTATATATTAATGATATAATAAATACATCAAAAACTCTTAAATTTATACTTTTTGCGGATGATACTAATATTTTTTACTCCCATGAGAACCTCGAAACACTGTTTAATACTCTGAACACGGAAATAGACAAAGTCTCCCGATGGTTTATATGTAATAAATTATCCCTTAATGTCTCTAAAACAAATTTTATACGTTTCAAACCTACTGTTTCACAGAACATTAACAGCAGTTATAATATCAATATTGATGGATTATCTTTAACTGAAGTAAGATCTACTAAATTTTTAGGAATCACAATTGACTCGAGTTTAACTTGGAACGATCACATTCATAATATCCACACGTCTGTCTCAAGAACTGTAGGAATTTTATATCGACTGAAAAACTTCATTTCTCAAAATTCCCTGACTATTCTATACAATGCTTTGATCTTACCACATATCACATACTGCAATATCGTTTGGGGAAACTGTGGCTCAACTAAAATTAATCCAATTCTTACTCTCCAAAAACGTGCTGTACGTTTGATTACCAATTCCCGTTACTTATCCCCATCCAATCCCCTATTTCATCAACTAAAAACATTGAAAATTGAGGATCTTCACACCTTTCAAACTGCTGTTTTTATGTATAAATATACATTTAATTGTCTTCCAAAAATTTTTGATGGCTTCTTCACTCCAAATTTCACCGTTCATTCATATCCAACACGTCAGTCGTCCGATTACCATCTCGAAAACCCCAGAATCATTTTAGCTCAAAAATCTTTAAAGCACAATGGACCAGATATTTGGAATTCTTTACCCCCTAATTTAAAACAACGTACGTCGTTGAACATTTTTAAACGAGAACTAAAAAACACCCTCATAATCCAGTATACTTCTGACACATAAAAATATTCATACCACCTGGTCAACAAACACCCTAAACAATGAGTTCACGGCCATAACTGAAGTAATATTCACCTCATCACACTGATACACAAAATAACACTCAACATACAAACCAAGATTCATCCCAACACAATGCACACCGCACTGCACCGCACGCCCTTCGCACAATTTACTTCCCACTCAGTGAGTGGCAAGATTTTCTTTATGTATCTCTTCGTTGTGCCCTTTGCACAATTACCCCCCACTCAGTGAGTGGCAAGATTTTCTTTATGTATCTCTTTACCTGGGGCCATCTTCCTCGTCAAGCTTAGCTTATGATGATGGTCCCCTGCATTTCATTTTAATCATTTCCTATTGCTTCCTTTCATATATGATATTCGTTCTTGAAAAAAAAAAAAATGTATGTAAGATCCAAACGTTACGAATATTAGCTGTGTAAATGACTATGTAAGTATTTTGTTGATTTGTGGATTTGTATTGATTTTGAAATGCAGAAATAAAAACTGAACTGAACTGAACTGAACTGAACTTGTCCCGTGGTATTTTGGGACATACCACAGGACAGTACCACAGGAATTGTCCTGTGGTATTTTGGGACGTACCACAGGATATTACCACAGGACAGTACCTCACGAGTTGTCCTGTGGTATTTTGGGACGTACCACAGGACAGTACCACAGGGCAGTACCACAGGACAATACCACAGGACAGTACCACAGGACAGTACCACAGGAAAGTACCACAGGATAGTACCACAGGACAGTACCACACGACTTGTCCTGTGGTATTTTGGGACGTACCACAGGGCAGTACCACAGGATAGTACCACAGGACAGTACCACACGACTTGTCCTGTGGTATTTTGGGACGTACCACAGGACAGTACCACAGGGCAGTACCACAGGACAATACCACAGGGCAGTACCACAGGGCAGTACCACAGGATAGTACCACAGGGCAGTACCACAGGAATTGTCCTGTGGTATTTTGGGACGTACCACAGGACAGTACCACAGGATAGTACCACAGGACAGTACCACACGACTTGTCCTGTGGTATTTTGGGACGTACCACAGGACAGTACCACAGGGCAGTAGCACAGGGCAGTACCACAGGACAGTACCACAGGATAGTACCACAGGACAGTACCACATGACTTGTCCTGTGGTATTTTGGGATGTACCACAGGACAGTACCACACGAATTGTCCTGTGGAATTTTGGGACGTACCACAGGACAGTATAACAGGAATTCCTGTGGTAATTTTCGATATACCACAGGAGAGTACCACAGGAACTGTCCAAAATCCCACAGGAAAATCATAATATGGTGCTATTCCACACAGAAGTACCACACAGCAAATTAAATTCGTAAGTACCACAGAAAAATGCTACAAGATATTCTTTTTTTTTTTCTTAACATTTTATACCAGAGGACTATCACATCAGGAGAATATCAAACAGCAGTACCACACAGGAAAATTGTAAGACAGAATCAACTGAAATTTATAACAAAAATACAAACAAAAAGCACATATTGATGTTCCTCAATTAATTGATAGATGAGTTATGCTGTGAATTATAACAATTGATTTGCCACTACTTATCCTGTCCTATACTCCTACAGTATTACCTATTTAGTGAAAGTGCTGATGTAAAGCATGAGAAATTTCATAAGGACTTCTGTGGTACTCCTGTGGTACTCCTGTGGTACTCCTGTGGTACAAATTTTTACATAGCTCATGAATATTCATAAAAAGCACTCTAGATTTTAGAAAATACATATATGACTTAAAAAGTCAAAATATTAATGATGGAACTTACTTTAAACTTTATGAAAGATTGTCTAATTATGTTATGTTATTCCCAATATCATAGATATTGTTATGAAAGTGTAATTTCATATCTTGATAATAAAGTATAATCGAGCTAGTAACCATGCCTTAATGCTTTACGGATAGACGGCCATATATATATGTACTGATACGGTCGATGGCTACCTAGGAATAGAATATGACTATATAGATCTATTATAGGACTAGATTGGCACTTGGCCATTAGACTCTCGTTTGAGGTTACATGTTAGGAGTAGGACAGGTTATTAAGTAGGGCCATGTTTGTCCTGAAATCCATCACTCACCTATCAGGAATATTCCTTGATATGTGGCTAAAATTCTCCCAGATTTTTTTTTTTTTCGATCTATCCTGTGTGGTACTCTCCTGTGGTACCATGGAAATGCTGTGTGGTACTGCCCTGTGGTAATGCTGTGTGGTAATGATCGACCTGTGGTACTGTCCTGTGGTACTGTCCCAAAATACCATAGGACAGTTTCTGTGGTACTGTTCTGTGGTACTAGTCCTGTGGTACTGCCCTGTGGTACGTCCCAAAATACCACAGGAATTCCTGTGGTACTGCCCTGTGGTACGTCCCAAAATACCACAGGAATTCCTGTGGTACTGTTCTGTGGTACCGGTCCTGTGGTACTTTCCTGTGGTACTGCCCTGTGGTACGTCCCAAAATACCACAGGAATTCCTGTGGTACTGTCCTGTGGTATGTCCCAAAATACCACAGGACAATTCCTGTGGTACCTTCCTGTGGTACTGTCCTGTGGTACCGTCCTGTGGTACTGTCCTGTGGTACCGTCCTGTGGTAATTACCACAGGAGTACCACAGGACTTTTTCGTAAGGGATGATACATTAGATTTGTCGTTTTTGGGACATGATACATATCGTCGCTGGGGCGACAAGACCTCGTATCTCAAAAATGTCATATGTTCAGGAGAGCCAAAAAACATGGCGGCCAAAGCACTATACTGAATGGGATAGCCGCTCCTTTGACATGCCGTGGTGGCTTCATTTTTGGGGTAAGACAGCTGGGATTTGGACAGGACATCACTTAACCGATTATTTGACCACTAATGCAAAAAAGTCATTTTCACCAAAATTTGAGATACAAGGTCTTGTCACCCCAGCGACGATATATGGTATCAGTTTGAAGTTGATACTCCGAGTACTTTCTGAGTACGTAGATACACAACTTTTGTCCAGAAATAAAGAAAGAAGAAGAAGACTAGATTTGGAATTTGTCAACACTGACAAATTAGGTGATCCGATCTATTTTTATTTGGAAATTAACGATTCAAATCCTGATCCCAATAGGCATGGCCATAAATGTTTCATCTGCGTTTAGGGGATATTTACCGTGTGATGTTTGGATTCTCATTTAGAAAAGGGAGTCAGACCTGCCATCTTTGGTACCGAATTCCGTATACACTAACGAAGATACAGAATGAAGTATATTTGACCTTTGACCCCACTTTCCACAGCCAAGATGGTATCTGAGGAAAAAGTGGTGATTTTGTGAAATGATCCTTGTAACATGGTCTTTGCGTGTGCAAAATATGGGAAAGATAGGACATGTATTCACCAAGATACAGGATGAAACATTTATGACCTTTGACCCTAATTTACATACCCAAGACGGTGTCCGATCAAGTAGTTGTTATTTTATGAAATAATGTACGTGACATGAACTAAACATGTGCAAAATATGGGGGTGATAGAGGCTGTTTTTCTTGAGTTATTGCAAAGAAAGTTGCAGAAAGAAAGAAAATCTCAATACATCGAAGATAAGCTTTAATTTCAACCAAGTTTTTTAACGTGATCAAGTAGTTGTTATTTTATGAAATAATGTACGTGACATGAACTAAACATGTGCAAAATATGGGGATGATAGGGGCTGTTTTTCTTGAGTTATTGCAAAGAAAGTTGCAGAGAGAAAGAAATATCTCAATGCATCGCAGATAAGTTTGATTTCAACCAAGTTTTTTGACGTGATCTCGGCGTCGTATGAAAAAACGGAGAATTTTCGACGATAGCCCAAAGTCTCAGCTACAACATATTAAATTCTGGGAGAAATTTACAGAAGAGTAAGTGAGCTAGTGCTGGATAAAGACCGTCATGTCAATTTTCATTTCCAGAAAAATTCCCTCCCATAGATATAACACGTAAACTGGTTAAATTTGACAAGGTTACATTATATCCATTTTCACGAGGTGAAGACATCATCCGATTAAAACTTTGATGAACAAAACTTAAAGAGTATTAAATTGGCTACAACATACTAAAATCTGGAAGAAATTCACCAAAGGGTAAGTGAGCTAGTCGTCAATAAAGACAATCATGTCAATTTTCACATCTAGAAAAATTCCCTGCCATAGAGATAACACGTCATAACGAAGATACAGGAAGAAGTACATATGACATGACCTTTGACCCCACTTTGCACAGACAAGATGGCATCTGAGCCAAAAATGGTTAATTTGTGAAATGATCCTTGTAACATGGTCTTTACGTGTGCAAAATATGGGAGAGATAGGACATGTATTCACCAAGATACAGGTTGAAACATTTATGACCTTTGACCCTAATTTACATACCCAAGATGGTGTGTGATCAAGTAGTTGTTATTTTATGAAATAATGGACGTGACATGAACTAAACATGTGCAAAACATGGTGGTGATAGGGTATGTTTTTCTTGAGTTATTGCAAAGAAAGTTGCAGAAAGGAAGAAATATTTCAATACATCGAAGATAAGCTTTAATTTCAACCAAGTTTTTGGACGTGATGCCGACAACGTATGAAAAGACGAAGGGTACATTACGATAGCCCAAAGTCTCAGCTACAACATACTAAAATATGGGAGAAATTCACCGAAGCATAAGTGAGCTAGTGCTCGATAAAAATAGTCATGTCAGTTCTCATTTCCAGAAAAACTGCACTCCCATAGAGATAACACGTAAACTGGTCAAATTTGACAATGTTACTTTTAATCCCTTTTTACGAGGTGATGCCGTCATCCAATCAAAATGTTGTTATTATATGACTGAAAGACCATTTAATAAGCTACATTATATTGAAATTTGGACGAAAATCAACAAAAGAATAAGTGAGATACGCTTGAGTGAACTTGAAATTTGATGACGTCATTTTGAAAATTTACTTTTTAAAATTTATTAAGAAATTTGACATCTTTTAATCATTTTTTCAGCATCGCCAACCCATGAAATGACATGTACAACTCATCAGCTTTCAGAATATGTAAAGAAAATGGGGGGTCACGGTCCATCCTGACGAGTAAAATCGGATTCAAAATTGGCGGTTTTTTTGCATTGTTGCACTGTACATCGCCATTGACGCGCGCGCGGAATTTCAACTTTGACGGGCCCGTATGACGTCATATTGAGTCGGATCGACTTGAAACTTGGTAGAAATATTCCTTTACATTTTACGCATCCGATAAGTGTGAAAAAACGGGGAATTTCTATTGCGTATGAGCTGTACGTGCGTATATGTGCGCGCGCGTACGCGTCCGTCCATTTTTTTTCAATTTTTCAAAAAATGCTCCAAATGGTCTGAAACGTGTGCAAAAAAAATTTGAGCTCGATTTGAGCATACAAATATTTTAACGCGCGCGTACGCGCACGTTTTAAGAGAAAATATGAATTTTGAGAATATGAGTAAAATGCGCATAACTTGAAATGTATGTGACGTAAATTTCATTGAAAAATTCCATTCCATTTATGAGATATGCATGAAAATGTGTTTTCATATAATGACGTCATAGTGACGTCACGGTCGACTGATCACTATGATTTCACTTGCGCTGTCGTCTTTGCGACATGATACATATATGGTATAAGTTTGACATTGATAGGCAATGCACTTTCTGAGCTAACTCTTGCACAACTTTTGCGGAGAAATAAAGAAATAAAGAAAGAAGAACTAGAGATTGTAATTTGTCATCACTGACAAATTAAGGTGATCCGATTTTTTTTTAAATCAATGATTCGAGTCCTGATACTGCAAAGTCTCAGCTACAACATATTAAAATCTGAGAGAAATTCACAAAAGCATAAGTAAGATAGTGCTCGCTAAAGAGAGTCATGTCAATTTTCACATCTAAAAAATTCCCTCCCATAGAGATAACACGTCATAGCGAAGATAGAAAAAGAAGTAAATATGACCTTTGACCCCACTTTGCACAGACAAGATGGCATCTGAGCAAAAAGTAGTTATTTTATGAAATGATCCATGTAACATGGTCTTTGCGTGTGCAAAATATGGGAAAGATAGGACAGGTATTCACCAAGATACAAGATGAAACATTTATGACCTTTGACCCTAATTTACATACCCAAAATGTTGTCCGATCTAGTAGTTGTTATTTTATGAAATAATTTACGTGACATGAACTAAACATGTGCAAAACATGGGGGTGAACGGGCGTGTTTTTCTTGAGTTATTGCAAAGAAAGTTGCAGAAAAAAAGAAATATCTCAATACATAGAAGATAAGCTTTAATTTCAACCAAGTTTTTTATCGTGTTCCCGACATTGTATGAAAAAATCATGGGCAACTTAACGATAGCGCAAAGTCTCAGCTACAACATATTAAAATCTGGGAGAAATTCACTTAGGGGTAAGTGAGCTAGTGCTCGATAAATACAATCATGTCAATTTTCACATTTAAAAAAATTCCCTCCCATAGAGATAACACGTCATGACGAAGGTACAAAAAGAAGTACATATGACCTTTGACCTCAATTTGCACAGACAAGATGGCATCTGAGTAAAAAGTAGTTATTTTATGAAATGATCCGTGTAACATGGTCTTTGCGTGTGCAAAATATGGGAAAGATAGGACATGTATTCACTAAGATACAGGATGAAACACTTATGACCTTTGACCCTAATTTACATACCCAAGATGGTGTCCGATCAAGAAGTTGTTATTTTATGAAATAATTTACGTGACATGAACTACACATGTGCAAAATATGGAAGTGATAGAGGCCGTTTTTCTTGAGTTATTGCAAAGAAAGTTGCAGAAAGAAAGAAATATCTCAATACATTGAAGATAAGCCGGAATTTCAACCAAAATTTTTGACGTGATCCCGACATCGTATGAAAAAACTAAGGGCACATTCACGGTAGCGCAAAGCCTCAGCTACAACATATTAAAATCTGGGCGAAATTTACCGAAGGGTAAGTGAGCTAGTGCTCGATAAAGACCGTCAGGTCAGTTTTCATTTCCAGAAAAACTGCACTCCCATAGAGATAACACGTAAACTGGTCAAATTTGACAAGATTAATTTCAATACATTTTTACGAGGTAATACCGTTATCCAATCAAAATGTTGTAATTTTATGTTTGAAAGAAAATTAAATAAGCTACAACATACTTAAATCTGAGTGAAAATTGACAAAGGACTAGTGAGATATGCTTGAATGAACTTGAAATTTGATGACGTCATTTTGAAAATTTACTTTTTTTACTTTATTAAGGAATTTGATGTCTTTTAATCATTTTGTCAGCATTGCCACCCCATGAAATGACATGTACAACTCATCAGCTTTCACAATATGTAAAGAAAATGGGGGGTCACCGTCCATCCTGACGAGTAAAATCGGATTTAAAATTGACGGTTTTTTGGCATAGTTGCACTGTATATCGCCATTGACGCGCGCGCGGAATTTCAACTTTGACGGGCCCGTATGACGTCATATTGAGTCGGATTGACTTGAAACTTGGTAGAAATTTTCCTTGACATTTCAGACATCCGATTCATGTGAAAAAACGGGAAATTTCTATTGCATACTAGCTGTGCGTGCGTATATGCGCGCGCGCGTACGCGTCCGTCCGATTTTTTCAATTTTTCAAAAAATGCTCCAAATGGTCTGAAACGTGTGCAAAAAAAATTTGAGCTCGACTTGAGCATACACATATTTCAACGCGCGCGTACGCGCGCGTTTTGAGATAAAAATGAATTTTGAGAATATGAGTAGAATTCGCATGACTTGAAATATATGTGACGTAAATTTCATTGAAATATTCCATTCCATTAATGAGATATGCATGAAAATGTGTTTTCATATAATGACGTCATAGTGACGTCACGGTCGACTGATCACTATGATTTTACTTGCGCTGTCTTCTTTGCGACATGATACATATATGGTATAAGTTTGACATTGAGAGGCAATGCACTTTCTGAGCTAACCTCTGCACAACTTTTGTCCAGAAATAAACAATCAGTACAGATACAGAAGGTGATCCGAAGGATATTCGGATCACCTAACTAGAGATTGTAATTTGTCATCACTGACAAATTAAGGTGATCCGATTTTTTTTAATCAATGATTCGAGTCCTTATTGCAATAGGCATGACCATACAAGTTCCATCTGTGTTTAGAGACATTGGCCGTGTGATGTTTGCATTCTCATTTAGCAAAGGGAGTCATATTTGCCATGTTTGGTACCAAATTCTGCATACACTATAACGAAGAAACAGCAACAAGTACATATGACCTTTGACCCACCTTTGCACTCCCAAGATTGCATCTGATGAAATAGTGGTTATTTTGTGAAATGATTCTCGCGACATCGTCTATACGTGTGTAAAATATGGGAAAGATAAGGCAGGTATTCACCAAGATACAAGATGAAACATTTATGACCTTTGACCCTAATTTACATATCCAAGATGATGTCCGATCTAGTAGTTGTTATTTCATCAAATAATGTACGTGACATGAACTAAACATGTGCAAAATATGGGGGTGATAGGGCGTGTTTTTCTTGAGTTATTGCAAAGAAAGTTGCAGAAAGAAAGAAATACCTCAATACATAGAAGATAAGCGTTAATTTCAACCAAGTTTTTTATCGTGATGCCGACAACGTATGAAAAAACGAAGGGCACATTATCGGTAGCGTAAAGTCTCAGCTACAACATATTAAAATCTGGGAGAAATTCACCGAAGGTCAAGTGAGCTAGTGCTCGATAAAGACAATCATGTCAATTTTCACATTTAAAAAAATTCCCTCCCATAGAGATAACACGTCATAACGAAGATACAAAAAGAAGTACATATGACCTTTGACCTCAATTTGCACAGACAAGATGGCATCTGAGTAAAAAGTAGTTATTTTGTGAAATGATCCTTGTAATACGGTCTTTGCGTGTGCAAAATATGGGAAAGATAGAACATGTATTCACTAAGATACAGGATGAAACACTTATGACCTTTGACCCTAATTTACATACCCAAGATGATGTCTGATCAAGTAGTTGTTATTTTATGAAATGATTTACGTGACATGAACTTAACATGTCGAAAATATGGAAGTGATAGAGGCCGTTTTTCTTGAGTTATTGCAAAGAAAGTTGCAGAAAGAAAGAAATATCTCAACACATCGAAGATAAGCCTGAATTTCAACCAAAAATTTTGACGTGATCCCGACAGCGTATGAAAAAATGAAGGGCACACTTCCGGTAGCGTAAAGTCTCAGCTACAACATATTAAAATCTGGGAGAAATTTACCGAAGGGTAAATGAGCTAGTGCTCGATAAAGATAGTCATGTCAATTTTCATTTCCAGAAAAACTGCACTCCCATAGAGATAACACGTAAACTGGTCAAATTTGACAAGATATCTTTCAATCCATTTTTACGAGGTGATACCGTTATCCAATCAAATTTTTGTTATTTTATGTTTGTAAGAACATTAAATAAGCTACAACATACTGAAATCTGGGTGAAAATTGACAAAGGACTAGTGAGATATGCTCGAATAAACTTGAAATTTGATGACGTCATTTTGAAAATTCACTTTTTTTACTTTATTAAGAAATTTGCTATCTTTTAATCATTTTGTCAGCATTACCACCCCATGAAATGACATGTACAACTCATCAGCTTTCAAAATATGTAAAGAAAATGGGGGGTCACCGTCCATCCTGACGAGTAAAATCGGATTTAAAATTGGCAGTTTTTTGGCATAGTTGCACTGTATATCGCCATTGACGCGCGCGCGGAATTTCAACTTTGACGGGCCCGTATGACGTCATATTGAGTCGGATTGACTTGAAACTTGGTATAAATATTCCTTGACATTTCAGACATCCGATCCGTGTGAAAAAACGGGAAATTTTAATTGCATATGAGCTGTGTGTGCGCATATGTGCGCGCGCGTACGCGTCCGTCCGATTTTTTCAATTTTTCAAAAAATGCTCCAAATGGTCTGAAACGTGTGCAAAAAAAATTTGAGCTCGATTGGAGCATACAAATATTTTAACGCGCGCGTACGCGCACGTTTTAAGAGAAAATATGAATTTTGAGAACATGAGCAGAATTCGCATAACTTGAAATATATGTGACGTAAATTTCATTGAAAAATTCTTTTCCATTAATGAGATATGATTGAGAATGTGTTTTCATATAATGACGTCATAGTGACGTCACGGTCGACTGATCACAGTGATACATTAGATTTGTCGTCTTTGGGACATGATGCATACATGGTATAATTTTGAAATTGATAGGCATTGCACTTTCTGAGCTAACCTCTGCACAACTTTTGAGGAGAAATAAAGAAGAAGAAGAAAAACTAGAGATTGTAATTTGTCATCACTGACAAATTAAGGTGATCCGATTTTTTTTTAATCAATGATTCGAGTCCTGATCGTAATAGGCATGACAATACAAGTTTCATCTGTGTTTAGAGACATTGGCCGTGTGAGGTTTGGATTCTCATTTAGAAAAGGGAGTCATATCTGTCATCTTTGGTACCAATTCTGTATACACTTAATAACGAAGATACAGCAAAGAATACATATGACCTTTGACCCACCTTTACACTCCCAAGATGGCATCTGAGGAAAAAGTGGTTATTTTGTGAAATGATTCTTGCGACATCGTCTATATTCGTGTGCAAAATATGGCAAAGATAGGACAGGTATTCACCAAGATGCAAAATGCAAAGTCTTAGCTACAACATAAAATCTGGGAGAAATTCACCGAAGGGTAAGTGAGAGCTAGTGCTCGATAAAGAAAAGCATGTTAATTTTCACATTAAAAAAAAATCCCTCCCATAGAGATAACACGTCATAACGACAACATAGAAAGAAGTACATATGACCTTTGACCTCACTTTGCACACCCAAGATGGCGTCTGAGCAAAAAGTGGTTATTTTGTGAAATGATCCTTGTTACATGGTCTTTGTGTGTGCAAAATATGGGAAAGATAGGACATGTATTCACCAAGATACAGGATGAAACATTTATGACCTTTGACCCTAATTTACATACCCAAGATGGTGTCTGATCAAGTAGTTGTTATTTTATGAAATAATGTACGTGACATGAACTAAACATGTGCAAAATATGGGATTGATAGCCATTGTTGTTGTTCATCTATTGCACAGAAAGTAGTAGAAAGAAAGAAAAATAAAGAAAAAATATGTTATTTTATAGAAATTTGAAGGAGAAGCATAAAAAAAATCAGAAAAAGATAAAGTTAGGAAGGGAGATTAAGACTAACTAAAGAAAAAGAAGAAAAAAGTGTTTAAAAAATTGAAAAAAAATATTGGCAGGGGTGAGCCTCGAACCAGGGACCTTAGGTTTACGAGTCGGATGCGCTATGCAATGACCTATTTCATGCTCCATAGGCCCTGTGTATTAAGCAAAATGACGCTGCATCGAAGCCACGTGCCATTTTCAACCAAGTTTTTCGACGTGATGCCGACGTCGTATGAAAAAATGAAGGGCACATTTACGATAGCCCAAAGTCTCAGCTACAACATACTAAAATCTGGGAAAAATTCACCGAAGCAAAAGTGAGCTAGTGCTCGAAAAAGAGAGTCATGTCAATTTTCACTGCCAGAAAAACTGCTCTCCCATAGAGATAACACGTAAACTGGTCAAATTCTACAAGGATACATTCAATCCATTTTTACGAGGCGATGACGTCATTCAATCAAAATGTTGTTTTTACATTAATGAAAGAACATTTCATAAGCTACAACATACTGAAATATGGGAGAAAATTGGCAGAGGATAAGTGAAATACGCTCGAGTGAACTTGTAATTTGATGACGTCATTTTGAAAATTTACTTTTTTTACTTTATTAAGAAATTTGATATCTTTTAATCATTTTGTGAGCATTGCCTACCCATGAAATGACATGTACAACTCATCAGCTTTCAATATATGTAAAGAAAATGGGGGGTCACCGTCCATCCTGACGAGTAAAATCGGATTTAAAATTGGCAGTTTTTTGGCTTAGTTGCACTGTATATCGCCATTGACGCGCGCGCGGAATTTCAACTTTGACGGGCCCGTATGACGTCATATTGAGTCGGATTGACTTGAAACGTGGTATAAATATTCCTTGACATTTCAGACATACGATCAAAGTGAAAAAACTGGAAATTTCAATTGCATATGAGCTGTGCGTGCGTATATGCGCGCGCGCGTACGCGTCCGTCCGATTTTTTCAATTTTTCAAAAAATGCTCCAAATGGTCTGAAACGTGTGCAAAAAAAATTTGAGCTCGATTGACGCATACAAATATTTCAACGCGCGCGTACGCGCACGTTCTAAGAGAAAATATGAATTTTGAGAACATGAGTAGAATGCGCATAAATTTAAATATATGTGACGTAAATTTCATTGAAAAATTCTTTTTCATTAATGAGATATGATTGAGAATGTGTTTTCACATAATGACGTCATAGTGACGTCACGGTCGACTGATCACAATGATACATTAGATTTGCCGTCTTTGGGACATGATGCATACATGATATAATTTTGAAATTGACAGGCAGCGGACTTTCTGAGCTAGCCTCTGCACAACTTTTGAGGAGAAATAAAGAAGAAGAAAAACAAAGAATCCGTACAGATACAGAAGGTGATCCGAGAGGATACTCGGATCACCTAACTAGAGATTGTAATTTGTCATCACTGACAAATTAAGGTGATCCGATTTTTTTTTTTTTTTTAATCAATGATTCAAGTCCTGATCGCAATAGGCATGGCCATGCAGGTTTCATCTGTGTTCGAGACATTGGCCGTGTGATGTTTGGATTCTCATTTAGAAAAGGGAGTCATATCTGCCATCTTTGGTACCAAATCTGTATACACTATAACGAAGATACAGCAACAAGTACATATGACCTTTGACCCCACTTTGCACAACCTAGATGGCATCTGAGCAAAAAGTGGTTATTTTGTGAAATGATTCTTGTAACATGATCTTTGCGTGTGCAAAATATGGGAAAGATAAGACATGTATTCACCAAGATACAGGATGAAACATTTGTGACCTTTGGCCCTAATTTACATACCCAAGATGTTGTCCGATCAAGTATTTGTTATTTTATGAAATAATGTGCGTGACATGAACTAAACATGTGCAAAATATGGGGGTGATAGGGGCTGTTTTTCTTGAGTTATTGCAAAGAAAGTTGCAGAAACATAGAAATAGCTCAATACATCGAAGATAAGCTTTAATTTCAACCAAGTATTGTAACATGATCCCGACATCATATGAAAAAACAAAGGGCACGGAACGATAGCGCAAAATCTCAGTTACAACATATTAAAATCTGAGAAAAATTCACCGAAGGGTAAGTGAGCTAGTGCTCGATAAAGACAATCATGTCAATTTTCACATCTAGAAAAATTCCCTCCCATAGAGATAACACGTCATAACGAAGAAACAAAAAGAAGTACATATGACCTTTTGACACCACTTTGCACAGACAAGATGGCATCTGAGCAAAGAGTGTTTTTTTTTTTGTGAAATGATTCTTGTAACATGATCTTTGCGTGTGCAAAATATGGGAAAGACAGGACATGTATTCACCAATATACAGGATAAAACATTTATGACCTTTGACCCTAATTTACATACCCAAGATGGCGTCTGATCAAGTTGTTGTTATTTTATGAAATAATGTTCGTGACATGAACTAAACATGTGCAAAATATGGTGGTGATAGGGTATGTTTTTCTTGAGTTATTGCACATAAAGTTGTAAAAAGAAAGAAATATTACAATACATCGAAGATAAGCTTTAATTTCAACCAAGTTTTTTCACGTGATCCCGACAACGTATGAAAAAACAAATAGCACATTCACGATAGCCCTACGTCTCAGCTACAACATATTAAAATCTGGGAGAAATTCACCGAAGCATAAGTGAGCTAGTGCTCGATAAAGATAGTCATGTCAATTTTCATTTCCATAAAAATTGCACTCCCATAGAGATTACACGTAAACTGGTCAAATTTGACAAGGTTACCTTCAATCCATTTTTTCGAGGTGATGTCGTCATCTAATCAAATTTGTGTAATGACATTTATGAAAGAGCATTTCATAAGCTACAACATATTGAAATTTAGGTGAAAATTGACAAAGGATAAGTGAGATACGCTCGAGCAAACTTGAAATTTGATGACGTCATTTTGAAAATTTACTTTTTTTACTTTATTCAGAAATTTGATATCTTTCAATCATTTTTTCAGCATAGCCAGCCCATGAAATGACATGTACAACTCATCAGCTTTCAGAATATGTCAAGAAAATGGGGGGTCACCGTCCATCCTGACGAGTAAAATCCGATTTAAAATTGGCGGTTTTTTGGCATAGTTGCACTGTGTATCCCCATTGACGCACGCGCGGAATTTTGAATTTGACGGGTCTGTATGACGTCATATTGAATCGGATCGACTTGAAACTTGGCATAAATATTCCTTGACATTTCGGACATCCGATCCGTGTGAAAAAATCATAAATTTCTATTTCATATGAGCTGTGCGTGCTTATATGTGCGCGCGCGTACGCGTCCGTCCAATTTTTTCAATTTTTCAAAAAATGCTCCAAATGGTCTGAAACGTGTGCAAAAAAGTTTTGAGCTCGATTTGAGCATACAAATATTTCAACGCGCGCGTACGCGCGCGTTTTGAGATTAAAATGAATTTTGAGAATATGAGTAGAATTCGCATGACTTGAAATATATGTGACGTAAATTTCACTGAAATATTCTATTCCATTAATGAGATATGCCTGAAAATGTGTTTTCATATAATGACGTCATAGTGACGTCACGGTCGACTGATCACTATGATTTTACTTGCGCTGTCGTCTTTGCGACATGATACATATATGGTATAAGTTTGACATTGAGAGGCAATGCACTTTCTGAGCTAACCTCTGCACAACTTTTGAGGAGAAATAAAGAAAGAAACAAAGAAAGAAGAAAGATTCAGTACAGATACAGAAGGTGATCCGAGAGGATACTCGGATCACCTAACAAAGAATCCGTACAGATACAGAAGGTGATCCGAGAGGATACTCGGATCACCTAAAGAAAGAAAGAATCCGTACAGATACAATAGGTGATCCGAGAGGATACTCGGATCACCTAATGAAGCTAAGCTTTGATTACTTAAGCCGAGTTTTTCGACGTGCTTTTGACGTCGTATGAAAAAACGGAGGACACATTACGATAGCGCAAAGTCTCAGCTACAACATATTAAAATCTGGGAGAAATTCATCGAAGGGTGAGTGAGCTAGTGCTCGATAAAGACAATCATGTCAATTTTCACATCTAGAAAAATTCCCTCCCATAGAGATAACACGTCATAATGACGATAAAGAAAGAAGTACATATGACCTTTGACCCCACTTTGCAAAGACAAGATGTCATCTGAGCAAAAAGTGGTTATTTTGTGATATGATCCTTGTCACATGGTCTTTACGTGTGCAAAATATGGGAAAGATAGGAGATGTATTCACCAAGATACAGGATGAAACATTTATGACCTTTGACCCTACTTTACATAACCAAGATGGCATCTGATCAAGTAGTTGTTATTTTATGAAATAATGAACGTGACATGAACTAAGCATGTACAAAATATGGTGTTGATAGGGTATGTTTTTCTTGAGTTATTGCAAAGAAAGTTGCAGAAAGAAAGAAATATTTCAATACAACGAATATAAGCTTTAATTTCAACCACGTTTATTGACGTGATCCCGACAGCGTATGAAAAAACAAAATGCACATTGACGATAGCCCAAAGTCTCAGCTACAACATATTAAAATCTGGGAGAAATTCACCGAAGCATAAGTGAGCTAGTGCTCGAAAAAGACAGTCATGTCAATTTTCATTTCCAGAAAAACTGCACTCCCATAGAGATAACACGTAAACTGGTCAAATTCGACAAGGTTACTTTCAATTCATTTTTATGAGGTCATGCTGTCATTCAATCAAAATTGTGTTATTACATAACTGATAGAGCATTAAATAAGCTACAGCATACTGAAATCTGGGTGAAAATTGACTAAGGATAAGTGAGATACGGTCGAGTAAACTTGAAATTTGATGACGTCATTTTGAAAATTTACTTGTTTTGATTTATTAAGAAATTTGATATCTTTTCATCATTTTTCCAGCATTGCCAACCCATGAAATGACATGTACAACTCATCAGCTTTCAGAATATGTAAAGAAAATTGGGGGTCACCGTCCATCCTGACGAGTAAAATCGGATTTAAAATTGGCGGTTTTTTGGCATTGTTGTACTGTATATCGCCATTGACGCGCGCGCGGAATTTCAACTTTGACGGGCCCGTATGACGTCATTTTGAGTCGGATTGACTTGAAACTTGGTAGAAATATTCCTTGACATTTCAGACATCCGATCAAAGTGAAAAAACGTGAAATTGTTATTGCATATGAGCTGTGCGTGCGTATATGCGCGCGCGCGTACGCGTCCGTCCGATTTTTTCAATTTTTCAAAAAATGCTCTAAATGGTCTGAAACGTGTGCAAAAAATTTTTGAGCTCGATTGGAGCATACAAATATTTCAACGCGCGCGTACGCGCACGTTTTAAGGGTATGGATGAATTTTGAAAACATGAGTAGATTAAACTTAATTTGAACTATATGTGACGTAAATTTCATTGAAAAATTCCATTCCATTAATGAGATATGAATGAGAATGTGTTTTCATATAATGACGTCATAGTGACGTCACGGTCGACTGATCACTATGATTTTATTAGATCTGTCGTCTTTGGGACATGATACATATATGGTATAAGTTTGACATTGATAGGCATTGCACTTTCTGAGCTCGGCCGTGATAAGGCAAAGGAACGTAACTCAAAATTTGGGCATTTTGAGTTATGAGCATATGGCTCCTAAATAAAATGTGCTCTTTTTAATGGTGAATGTCTCAATTCTCAAATGTTTACCATTTCAGAGGTAAAAAGCGTATCTCACACACCTTTTTCACAACGTTGCCGTTTCCAGCTAGGCAAAACAACGTAAGCTGAGATACGTATAGAAATGACAAAGAAAGCATTTTCGCTGTTACGGCAAATGAACGTATCTTTACATACACTGTTTTTTCATGGTGGTTTCTCAAGAAAAAAGAAGGAAATTGCGACGCCAAAAGAACGTATGTCATCATACAGCGCTTTGCTGTATAAAGCCCCCGTCACACTAGAGCGGATCGAGCCAACGAATGCCCAGCGGATCCGAAAATTTGGAGATACGCTCACATCCGTTGCTCGTCGTTCGTGACCCGCTTGACGTTCGCTGTATCCGCTAGCTGTTCGCAGAGATTCGCAGAGATCCGCCAGAGCCAAATTTTGATTTTGGACATGTCCAAAATCTTGAGCGGATGACGAACGGAATGACAATCCGCTCTGTGTTCGCTTAGCATCCGCTGATCGAAAGTTTTGGTCGCTCTGCGTTCGTTTCTTATTCGTCCGCCGTTCGTCCAAATTCGCCCACCAAATCTGCACAGCAACACAAGTTAATTTAACGTATATTAGGAAAAAAAAAATATATTCAGAGCACACATAATAATAATAATAATAATAATAATAATAATAATAACAATAAAAGAAAAATGTCTTATTTACCCAGGGTAGCCTCTTCAGTGTTGCCACTGCTCTACCAGTGGTCCTGGTATTATCATTACCCTAGCGTTGCCAGGTACCCATTTACACCTGAGTCGAGAAGGATATCGTAGGTAAAACATCTTGCCTAAGGATGTAAGCACTGGACGGTATTCGAACCCGGGTCGTCGGTTCAGGAGTCGGGAGTCTTATCCACTGTGGCACACCCCCTACGGGACATTTCATCACACGTATTCTGGCATTAAGTAAAAAATGGTAGATAACCGCACTTGTAGTGCTTGTATCGAGAACATTATTCTAAACCGCTGCTATAAAAGTCAACCTGTAGTAAATGAGAATCTCTGCATCGAAATTTGGAATTGTGAAAGTTCGACTCCAGTTGGAGGCACCAGACGCAATGGAGGATGTTGGACTACCAACATCATGCGTCAATGTGTTCATCAGAAGGAAGTGCACTTTAATCTTGAGGACTGTCGAGGGTAGTGACATCAGGGCACCGTTTCATTAAAGTTGTCGGCGCTGACAAGTTGTCAGTCTCTGACAATCACCATAGTAACAGTCAGTGACCAGAGGATCTCAGCAAATCAAAACCGATGATTTTGCTGAAATTGTCAGAGACTGACAACTTGTCAGCGCTGACTAAATTGATGAAACACCCCCAGGAGTACTAGTACTTGGTGGTGACTTCTGCATCCTTCTTTCGGGGGCCATTTTCACAGTCACAACATTACTTGACATTGTCACTGCTCAAAATGATTTGGTGAAGTGTGCGTCAGCCGAGATCCGTCACGTGAACGCCGCAGTATCGCTCTGCATATGTTGGGTATTCGCTGCTCATTCGCTTTGTCCGCTTAGCATCCGTTGGCTGGACTGTACGCATTCGCTTTTATTCGTTACTTTATCCGCTCGTAACACGGTTAGCATATGCTCATCATTCGTTAGGTGAAAGTTCGAAAACCACATTTTGCCTGCGAATTCGAGCGGATTTGAGCGTATCTGGAATTTGCCAAATTTTGCCCATCCGCTAGACATTCGCTGATTTATACGCTGTAGTGTGACGGGGCCTTAAAATCAGGGCCATGCGCGCTGCAGTCAGCACGGCAAAAGAACGTATGTCATCATACAGCGCTTTGCTGTATAAACTCAGGGCCATGCGCGCTACAGTCAGCACGGCAAAACAACGTATCAACATCGTGGCCATCACAACTCGACACACGCTACACTGCATAACTCTATGTGCAAGACCTACGGCTACGTGCTGTGCAGATCCATTTCAGCCGCGGCATGCAGTGAGTGTAGTGCCGCCGCTGATGCCGGGCCGCTTGCAACAACGGCTGCAGCAGTGCTGCAGCAGAGTACTGGTTGACTGGCAGGCAAGCTTTGCTGCAGTGTGAACCATGAAGTCATGCCAATTGTTCTGTTTTGCAGTCATGGAATGGATATTCTCTTGACCAGTTAATGCTACCACAAAGAAAATCAGCGGTAACACCGGTAAGTTTTATTTTGTTTTTGTCAGGTCTAAGTTTGATCCAGCCCGACCAGACGCCGTGCGAAGTACGGCGATTGGGCTGTACAGAGTGGACGACAGTACGCTATGCTAGTAGGGTCCAGTACTTTCAATTATAGTTTTCACTAAGATTTAAGAAAACGATGAGTAAAAAAAAAATAAACAAAAAACACAGCAAGCTACGAAAATAAAGAGCAAAAATAGATCTATGAGTATGACAGCCTTTCCTGTCGGTGGGCTTGGCAAAACGTGGCTCATTGGTGTGGTTGTGGTTCTACTATTAAAGGACTATGTAAATGTAGGATACTTGTACTACTACTAGTGGTCTAGTAGATCAAGTAGTGACTCTCAAAAGAAATTTACCTATGCGCAAAGGAAGTGGACCCCAATATACTGTTATGATCATCGACATCATTCGACTTGAGGTCTTCTACCTCAAATTCAGTTTTGTAAAGTAACAGCTTTATAGTAAACAGTAGACTCGACTTCAAGCAAATGACAATAAAGCTTGATACTGATGAATTCCATTTAGTCTTTAGTGGCTACATGAACTGATGGCAGACGATATGTTCTAGTAATGACATTAACATCATTACTTTGGCAAGAAAAGTAGGGATAAAATGTAATGTTTGGTCTACATCTTTGGTTAAACATAAGTAGTCTTAGATGTTCTTTGTTATTTCTTGAAAGGATGAAGAATGTGATTGTGGTGTTTTCATACATACAGGAATTTACTCACTTAAAATTAGCCTAAAAAATAAGGTAATATTTAATGGTACTCTTTACCTGCTAACTATGGAGGCCTGATTTATTTTATTTATTTTCTTTTTAATTCTTTGTGCAATTTTAGTCAGCTGTACATATTCTTTAAAACATTATTTTTTTTTTTTCATTTCGATACGATATAATGCATCGTTGCCATGGTAGATCCTATACATGCTAATACGTTCCACCCCTCCCCCATAAAAATGTTGAGGGCAAAAGCTTATGGAATTCAAATATTTATTCTTAAGTTAGGTGGTTTTAAACACTATGTATAGTTCAAATATTCAGACCCAATCGTCTACTTTAGGTGATATTAACATTCGTGTTGATATACATATTTGCTTGTCTCTCTTTTCAGTGTCCACACCAACCGCCAGCCTAGACCAGCACAGAAAAGGAATGCAGTGTATCAAGTACAATGAAAGGTACACGTTGAATAATCACCTATTAATTCATACAAAAAAAAAAAAGTATTAGGAGAAGGGGGCAGAAATGAATCCCACCTTTGTCATTATCACTAGCGACACAAGCCGGCATTTGGAAAAATAAAAAAATAAAAATAAAGGAAGGCAGAATCCATGATGATGACTCTCTGATAATTTGAGAATACCACATTTCACAGTTCATTCCTTAGCGATAAAAAATAATAATATTAAATGAAAACTTATGAAATGGTAACAATATTCTGTCTCAAAACAAACACAAAGCCTTGTGCATCCTCAAGGGGTATTTGTATGATGTTGAATAATAGATATTGTGAGTGTATTTCATTATTTGAAGAGTTTGTTTGCAAAATACGATAAGTCCATATTTCCCAAATGGAGATATTTGCGATTAAGGGTCAAGAAAAATAAAGAGAATAATAAGAAATTGTTTCCTTCTTTTGACCACAACTTCAAAAATGTTCCATTTTATGGACTGACCAGTATATGATTTAAAAGATATCATATTGTACTTTATGAGAGAGACTGTACTTCAAAATCTTCAAAAACGGACTTATCGGTTGTGCGAACAAACTCTTCATAAATACTCATTCTCATATTCTTTGCTTTTTTTAGGAGGGGGGGGGGGGGTCTGTGAGGGAGGATTTGTTACAAACAACCATGTCTAATGAAGAATTTAATCACATAACTAAAGCAGAATTGAAATTCACTAGCTTTCTTTTGTGGAAAATACAGAGTGCCTCATTATATTTTGTGTTAATTATTCTCTTGCGTTTCTTTTTCATTTTCCTGCAGTGGTCTACCGAGCAGTTCGAAAGCAGAGAAAGGAGCAACTATACAAATTTCAGAACAGCTCTGCACGCCCGTCAGAATCTCATGAAGGATGGAGTGGATTGTGCACTAGATCAGTCAACTCTAAAAGAAAAATAATAACACTCGGATTGTTTATATAGGATCAAGTAAATCTTTCACAGTTAAATTAAGAACTCGCAAAACTCAGCTGTGAAATGTTAATGACTATTCTTACGTTATTAAGGCACAAGAAAGATTTCTTTTTTTATATTGATATGAAACTAAAGATTCTATTTCAAAAAAGATATGATGAGGGCTTATTGCCCTTTGAAATGATGATTATCAACTTTAGGTAAGACTATCACTTGTTCATATCAAATATTGTTGTAAATGCTTGCCCTCAAAATCAATATCATGTTGATTGAAACTTGTCAACATATTTCAGAAAACCAGGGAAATAGTAACCTTTATTTCCTGCCTAATTTTGATTTATTTTGAGCCTAATCTCTCCGGGAGCTCTCAGACAACGCAGATGTATTGCAGCACAGCAAATCGCTGTTGTGATAAGACGTTTATTGAAATGTGTTTAAAGTAAATACTGTTGCAAATTCTCCCTTCGTTTCAGTTGCCTGATAATAGTTCTTTACCCAAGTATTTACTTCTTACTACACTTGATCTTCAAAACAGTAAGGATTAAAAATACATTGTGTGCTATTTATAATTTGTAATTTGTAGATGTTCTGATCTTCCAAGGTAAAAATTGATGCGAAGGTCTGATATGGTAATAGTATAACTAAGTATAACTAATCTCCAGAAAAAAAAAAATATGTTCTGTTCTATTGCAATTGAAAATTTTGGTCCCATGGTTCTGTTCAACTGTGGTACGTAATAATAAAGGCTACTTTACTCGGGAAGCAAATTACATTTTTGTTTCTATTTCTTTTACCATCATGATAATGTTTATAGTTACTGCTGATTTGCTTTCAATGTGATAAAAGCATAATGGCATATCAAACTCTATCTTAGATTGTAAGAAGAAAGCGTAGATACCTATTTCATATTCTTAAGACCTGCAAATAATCGAATGATTTCTGTAATGCTGTTGTCTTTGAGAAACAGTTGTACACACATTTTTCCCTATAAACCTTTAAGAAAATGTAAATCAGTCTCTGCATCTACGTTTCTGTCATGTCTATCTCAAAGTTATTCAACTGAGAGAATGTTTGCACCCCTGACAAGTCTGAGATGTGTATGTGTGTGTGTGTGTGTGTGTGTGTGTGTGTTTTGTACTTGCTTGGTTGTGTGTGTGCGTGTGTGTGTGTGTGTGTGTGTGTGGTCAAGTTACACCTAAAAACATTAAAACCTGGATTCATACTATACCTGATAAATCATTGTTATTATTGTTGTTGTTCAAAGAATTGAGGCATTTTAACCTTACGGATACAATTCATGCAATCAACCAAACATCAACAACTTATAACGATAAACAAAGTACTTAATATTATTTTGTCTGTTCAAATCTTTTCATCTCAATGGAAATAGTTAAATAAATCAAAGAAAAGATAGAAATTAAAACAGGAGTCTCAATATTAACACATGCGTGTGTGTGTCTTTGAAACGAAGTGTATGTGCAGATGTCTATACAATTCTTTTTCATACCCATTTTATTTTAGTTTTTTTTTTTTTGCCAGTTCCCATACAGTCATAATAGTTGCCACTCATGCATTTTCATACTAAAAATTATACATATTTCAAGTTCATCTTAATTGTAGCACATGGCATAAGAAGTGTAATGAAATCCATTTTCAGACTTTACCCAAACTCGTACTTTAGTTGTCAATATTAATCCAAATCCATACTTTTGTTAAAACAACATGAATGATAAACCACATATATTTATGCTCCCAATGAAAAAAAATCTTACATCAAGAGATAAAAAAACATACACTTAAAGATAATAAAAAAGAATGGACATTTCAATAAACTATAAACTGTGTATGCAAATGAAGTAAAACAAGAATATACGGTAATTGGTAGATAACAACTAATCACATTTTAGTACATACATGGTAAGTTTTCAGAAAAAAAATGAAAATGTTCAATTGTATCGATAATTTTGCAAGCTAACGTGTTTTACTATTCCTTATGTATATTTAAAAACACATAACGGGACTTTTATCATCCAGTTAACAAAATTGTCAAAGTAAATAAATCATAGAGATTGTTGCCATAGAGTTGGGATACGTCATTCTGCCTAATTACATTGATGAAAGGGTTGAGGCGCAGATATTTGTAAGTCAAGATACGTTCTTTTGGCATACTGAAGTGGCTTCGCGGGAGAATGCTTACGCGCCGTAAGTCAGGATACGTTCTTTTGCCTAATTGATATGTTGCCGCGTGAGGATTCTCGCACAACGTAAGTAAGGATACGCTCTTTTGGCAAACTAGAATTACTCATCAGCACAGTGCTGTGATTCGGTAAAATGCTGTATCTATTCTAAACATGGCAATTACTCTAAAACGGGAAGTCCTATTTTACTGAAATTTTCCCGAGATATTCTTTATTAATGCCTAAGAAACTTCGCTGCTTCAAAAGTGTTTTGCTCCTATGACGGAAAAATGGGAACCAATTGAATTTTCAAAGTCGTTTTTCTCAGAACATGATATTCTGAGTTACGTTGTTTTGCCTTATTACGGCCGAGCTAACCTCTGCACAACTTTTGTCCAGAAATAAAGAAAGAAAGAAAGAAAGAAAGAAAGAATCCGTACAGATACAATAGGTGATCCGAGAGGATACTCGGATCACCTAATGAAGCTAAGCTTTGATTACTTAAGCCGAGTTTTTCGACGTGCTTTTGACGTCGTATGAAAAAACGGAGGACACATTACGATAGCGCAAAGTCTCAGCTACAACATATTAAAATCTGGGAGAAATTCATCGAAGGGTGAGTGAGCTAGTGCTCGATAAAGACAATCATGTCAATTTTCACATCTAGAAAAATTCCCTCCCATAGAGATAACACGTCATAATGACGATAAAGAAAGAAGTACATATGACCTTTGACCCCACTTTGCAAAGACAAGATGTCATCTGAGCAAAAAGTGGTTATTTTGTGATATGATCCTTGTCACATGGTCTTTACGTGTGCAAAATATGGGAAAGATAGGAGATGTATTCACCAAGATACAGGATGAAACATTTATGACCTTTGACCCTACTTTACATAACCAAGATGGCATCTGATCAAGTAGTTGTTATTTTATGAAATAATGAACGTGACATGAACTAAGCATGTACAAAATATGGTGTTGATAGGGTATGTTTTTCTTGAGTTATTGCAAAGAAAGTTGCAGAAAGAAAGAAATATTTCAATACAACGAATATAAGCTTTAATTTCAACCACGTTTATTGACGTGATCCCGACAGCGTATGAAAAAACAAAATGCACATTGACGATAGCCCAAAGTCTCAGCTACAACATATTAAAATCTGGGAGAAATTCACCGAAGCATAAGTGAGCTAGTGCTCGAAAAAGACAGTCATGTCAATTTTCATTTCCAGAAAAACTGCACTCCCATAGAGATAACACGTAAACTGGTCAAATTCGACAAGGTTACTTTCAATTCATTTTTATGAGGTCATGCTGTCATTCAATCAAAATTGTGTTATTACATAACTGATAGAGCATTAAATAAGCTACAGCATACTGAAATCTGGGTGAAAATTGACTAAGGATAAGTGAGATACGGTCGAGTAAACTTGAAATTTGATGACGTCATTTTGAAAATTTACTTGTTTTGATTTATTAAGAAATTTGATATCTTTTCATCATTTTTCCAGCATTGCCAACCCATGAAATGACATGTACAACTCATCAGCTTTCAGAATATGTAAAGAAAATTGGGGGTCACCGTCCATCCTGACGAGTAAAATCGGATTTAAAATTGGCGGTTTTTTGGCATTGTTGTACTGTATATCGCCATTGACGCGCGCGCGGAATTTCAACTTTGACGGGCCCGTATGACGTCATTTTGAGTCGGATTGACTTGAAACTTGGTAGAAATATTCCTTGACATTTCAGACATCCGATCAAAGTGAAAAAACGTGAAATTGTTATTGCATATGAGCTGTGCGTGCGTATATGCGCGCGCGCGTACGCGTCCGTCCGATTTTTTCAATTTTTCAAAAAATGCTCTAAATGGTCTGAAACGTGTGCAAAAAATTTTTGAGCTCGATTGGAGCATACAAATATTTCAACGCGCGCGTACGCGCACGTTTTAAGGGTATGGATGAATTTTGAAAACATGAGTAGATTAAACTTAATTTGAACTATATGTGACGTAAATTTCATTGAAAAATTCCATTCCATTAATGAGATATGAATGAGAATGTGTTTTCATATAATGACGTCATAGTGACGTCACGGTCGACTGATCACTATGATTTTATTAGATCTGTCGTCTTTGGGACATGATACATATATGGTATAAGTTTGACATTGATAGGCATTGCACTTTCTGAGCTAACCTCTGCACAACTTTTGTCCAGAAATAAAGAAAGAACTAGAGATTGTAATTTGTCATCAATGACAAATTAAGGTGATCCGATTTTTTTTTTATCAATGATTCGAGTCCTGATACTGCAAAGTCTCAGCTACAACATATTAAAATCTGAGAGAAATTCACCAAAGCATAAGTAAGATAGTGCTCGATAAAGAGAGTCATGTCGATTTTCTCATCTAAAAAATTCCCTCCCATAGAGATAACACGTCATAGCGAAGATAGAAAAAGAAGTACATATGACCTTTGACCCCACTTTGCACAGACAAGATGGCATCTGAGCAAAAAGTGGTTATTTTATGAAATGATCCCTGTAACATGGTCTTTACGTGTGCCAAATATGGGAAAGATAGGACATGTATTCACCAAGATACAGGATGAAACATCTATGACCTTTGACCCTAATTTACATGTCCAAGATGGCGTCTGATCAAGTAGTTGTTATTTTATGAAATAATGTTTGTGACATGAACTAAACATGTGCAAAATGTGGTGGTGATAGGGTATGTTTTTCTTGAGTTATTGCACATAAAGTTGCAAAAAGAAAGAAATATTTCAATACATCGAAGATAAGCTTTAATTTCAAGTAAGTTTTTTGACGTGATCCCGACATCGTATGAAAAAACGAAGGGCTCACTTACGATAGCCCTACCTCTCAGCTACAACATATTAAAATCTCAGAGAAATTTACTGAAGCATAAGTGAGCTAGTGCTCGATAAAGATAGTCATGTCAATTTTCATTTCCATAAAAATTGCACTCCCATAGAGATTACACGTAAACTGGTCAAATTTGACAAGGTTACTTTCAATCCATTTTTTCGAGGTGATGTAGTCATCTAATCAAAATTGCGTAATGACATTTATGAAAGAGCATTTCATAAGCTACAACATATTGAAATTTGGGTGAAAATTGGCAAAGGAAAAGTGAGATACGCTCGAGTAAACTTGAAATTTGATGACGTCATTTTGAAAATTTACTTTTTTTACTTTATTAAGAAATTTGATATCTTTTAATCATTTTGTCAGCATAGCCAACCCATGAAATGACATGTACAACTCATCAGCTTTCAGAATGTGTCAAGAAAATGGGGGGTCACCGTCCATCCTGACGAGTAAAATCGGATTTAAAATTGGCGGTTTTTTGGCATAGTTGCACTGTATATCCCCATTGACGCACGCGCGGAATTTTGAATTTGACGGGCCCGTATGACGTCATATTGAGTCGGATCGACTTGAAACTTGGTAGAAATAATCCTTGACATTTTGGACATCCGATCCGTGTGAAAAAATGGAAAATTTCTATTTCATATTAGCTCTGCGTGCGAATATGTGCGCGCGCGTACGCGTCCGTCCGATTTTTTCAATTTTTCAAAAAATGCTCAAAATGGTCTGAAACGTGTGCAAAAAAAAATTGAGCTCGATTTGAGCATACAAATTTTTCAACGCGCGCGTACGCGCGCGTTTTGAAATAAAAATGAATTTTGAGAATATGAGTAGAATCCGCTTGACTTGAAATATATGTGACGTAAATTTCATTGAAATATTCCACTCCATTAATGAGATATGCATGAAAATGTGTTTTCATATAATGACGTCATAGTGACGTCACGGTCGACTGATCACTATGATTTTACTTGCGCTGTCGTCTTTGCGACATGACACATATATGGTATAAGTTTGACATTGAGAAGCAATGCACTTTCTGAGCTAACCTCTGCACAACTTTTGAGGAGAAATAAAGAAAGAAACAAAGAAAGAAGAATAAAGAATCAGTACAGATACAGAAGGTGATCCGAGAGGATACTCGGATCACCTAAAAAAAGAAAGAAAGAAAGAATCCGTACAGATACAATAGGTGATCCGAGAGGATACTCGGATCACCTAACTAGAGATTGTAATTTGTCATTACTGACAAATTAAGGTGATCCGATTTTTTTTTTCAATGATTCGAGTCCTGATCGCAATACGCATGACCATACAGGTTTCATCTGTGTTTAGAGACATTGGCCGTGTGATGTCTGGATTCTCATTTAGAAAAGGGAGTCATATCTGCCATCCTTGGTACTAAATTCTGTATACACTAGATAACGAAGATACAGCAACAAATACATACGAACTTTGACCCACCTTTACACTCCTAAAATGGCACCTGAGGAAAAAGTGGTTAATTTGTGAAATGATTCTTGCGACATCGTCTATAAGTGTGCAAAATATGGGAAAGATAGGACAGGTATTCACCAAGATACAAGATGAAACAGTTATGACCTTTGACCCTTATTTACATACCCAAGATGGCGTCTGATCAAGAAGTCATTATTTTATGAAATAATGTAGGTGACATGAACTAAACATGTGCAAAATATGGTGGTGATAGAGCATGTTTTTCTTGAGTTTTTGCAAAGAAAGTTGCGCAAAGAAAGAAATATTTCAATACATCGTTGATGAGCTTTAATTTCAACCAGGTATTTTGACGTGATATCGACATCGTGTGAAAAACAAAGGGCACTTATATGATAGCACAAAGTTTCAGCTACAACATATTAAAATCTAGGAGAAATTCACTGAAGCATGAGATAGTGCTTGATAAAGATAGTCATGTCAATTTTCACATCTAGAAAAACTCCCTCCCATAGAGATAACACGTAATAGCGAAGATTGAGAAAGAAGTACATATGACCTTTGACCCCATTTTGCACAACCAAGATGGCATCTGAGCAATTAGTGGTTATTTTGTGAAATGACCCTTGTAACATGTTCTTAACGTGTGCAAAATATGAGAAAGATAGGACATATATTTACTAAGATACAGGATGAAACATTTATGACCTTTGACCCTAATTTACATACCCAAGATGGCGTCTGATCAAGTAGTTGTTATTTCGTGAAATAATGTTCGTGACATGAACTAAACATATGCAAAATATGGTGGTGATAGGGTATGTTTTTCTTGAGTTATTGCACAGAAAGTTGGAGAAAGAAAGAAATATTTCAGTACATCGAAGATAAGCTTTAATTTCAACCAAGTTTTTTCACGTGATCCCGACAACGTATGAAAAAACAAAGGGCACATTGACGATAGCCCTACGTCTCAGCTACAACATATTAAAATCTTAGAGAAATTCACCGAAGCATAAGTGAGCTAGTGCTCGATAAAGATAGTCATGTCAATTTTCATTTCCATAAAAATTGCACTCCCATAGAGATTACACGTAAACTGGTCAATTTTGACAAGGTTACATTCAATCCATTTTTTCGAGATGATGTCGTCATCTAATCAAAATTGTGTAATTACAATTATGAAAGAACAGTTCATAAGCTACAACATATTGAAATCTGGGTGAAAATTGGCGAAGGATAAGTGAGATACGCTCGAGTAAACTTGAAATTTGATGACGTCATTTTGAAAATTTACTTTTTTTACTTTATTAAGAAATTTGATATCTTTTAATCATTTTGTCAGCATAGCCAGCTCATGAAATGACATGTACAACTCATCAGCTTTCAGAATATGTAAAGAAAATGGGGGGTCACCGTCCATCCTGACGAGTAAAATCGGATTTAAAATTGGCGGTTTTTTTGCATAGTTGCACTGTATATCGCCATTGACGCGCGCGAGGAATTTCAACTTTGACGGGCCCGTATGACGTCATATTGAGTCGGATTGACTTGAAACTTGGTAGAAATATTCCTTGACAGTTCAGGCATCTGATCCGTGTAAAAAAACGGGAAATGTCTATTGCATATGAGCTGTGCGTGCGTATATGTGCGCGCGCGTACGCGTCCGTCCGATTTTTTCAATTTTTCAAAAAATGCTCCAAATGGTCTGAAACGTGTGCAAAAAGATTTTGAGCTCGATTGGAGCATACAAATATTTCAACGCGCGCGTACGCGCACGTTTTAATAATAAATATGAATTTTGATAATATCAGTAGAATGCGCTTGACTTGAAATATATGTGACGTAAATTTCATTGAAAATTTGCATTCCATTAATGAGATATGAATGAAAATGTGTTTTCATATAATGACGTCATCGTGACGTCACGGTCGACTGATCACTCTGATACATTAGATCTGTCATCTTTGTGACATGATACATACATGGTATGATTTTGAAATTGATAGGCAGAGGACTTTCTGAGCTAACCTCTGCACAACTTTTGAGGAGAAATAAAGAAACAAAGAAGAAAGAATCAGTACAGATACAGAAGGTGATCCGAGAGGATACTCGGATCACCTAATAAAGAATCAGTACAGATACAGAAGGTGATCCGAGAGGATACTCGGATCACCTAAAGAATCCGTACAGATACAATAGGTGATCCGAGAGGATTCTCGGATCACCTAATAAAGAAGAAGAAGAAGAAGACTAGACTTGGAATTTGTCAACACTGACAAATTAGGTGATCCGATTTTTTTTTTAATCGATGATTCGAGTCCTGATCGCAATAGGCATGACCATACAGGTTTCATCTGTGTTTAATGACATTGACCGTGTGATGTTTTAATTCTCATTTAGAAAAGAGAGTCAGGTCTGCCATCTTTGGTACCAAATTCAGTATACACTATAACGAAGATACAGAATGAAACATTTATGACCTTTGACCCTAATTTACCTACCCAAGATATGGTGTTCGATCAAGTAGTTGTTATCTTATAATAATGTACGTGACATGAACTAAACATGTGCAAAAATATGGGGGTAATAGGGAATGTCTTTCTTGAGTTATTGCAAAGAAAGTTGCAGAAAGAAAGTAACATGAAAATACATCGAAGCTAAGCTTTAATATTTGCGAAGTTTTTCGACGTGATTTCGATGTCGCATGAAAAAGAGTGGGCAAAGAAACGATAGCGCAAAGTCTCAGCTACAACATATTAAAATCTGGGAGAAATTCACACAAGAGTAAGTGAGCTAGTGTTCGATAAAGACCGTCATGTCAATTTTCATTTCCAGAAAAATTCCCTCCCATAGAGATAACACGTAAACTGGTTAAATTTGACAAGGTTACATTATATCTATTTTCACGAGGTGAAGACATCATCCGATTAAAACTTTGATTGAAGAAAACTTAAAGAGTATTACATTGGCTACAACATACTAAAATCTGGAAGAAATTCACCGAAGGGTAATTGAGCTAGTCGTCGATAAAGACAATCATGTCAATTTTCACATCTAGAAAAATTCCCTCCCATAGAGATAACACGTCATAATGAAGATAAAGAAAGAAGTACATATGACCTTTGACCCTACTTTGCACAGACAAGATGGCGTCTGAGCAAAAAGTGGTTATTTTGTGAAATGATTCTTGTAACATGGTCTTTACGTATGCAAAATATGGGAAAGATAAGACATGTATTCACCAAGATACAGGATGAAACATTTTTGACCTTTGACCCTAATTTACATACCCAAGAAGGTGCCCGATCAAGTAGTTGTTATTTTATGAAATAATGTACGTGACATAAACTAAACATGTGCAAAATATTGGGCTGATAGAGCTTGTTTTTCTTGAGTTATTGCAAAGAAAGTTGCAGAAAGAAAGGAATATGAAAATACATGGAAGATAAGCTTTAATTTCAACCAAGTTTTGGGGCATGATGCCGACTCCGTATGAAAAAACGAAGGGCACACTGACGATAGCCCAAAGTCTCAGCTACAACATACTAAAATATGGGAGAAATTCACCGAAGCATAAGTGAGCTAGTGCTCGATAAAGATAGTCATGTCAGTTTTCATTTCCAGAAAAACTGCACTCCCATAGAGATAACACGTAAACTGGTCAAATTTAACAATGTTACTTTTAATCCCTTTTTACGAGGTGATGCCGTCATCCAATCAAATTGTTGTTAGTATATATCTGAAAGACCATTTAAAAAGCTACAACATATTGAAATTTGGACGAAAATCAACTGAAGAATAAGTGAGATATGCTTGAATGAACTTGAAATTTGATGACGTCATTTTGAAAATTTACTTTTTTTACTTTATTAAGAAATTTGATACCTTTTAATCATTTTTTCAGCATCGCCAACCCATGAAATGACATGTACAACTCATCAGCTTTCAGAATATGTAAAGAAAATGGGGGGTCACCGTCCATCCTGACGAGTAAAATCGGATTTAAAACTGGCAGTTTTTTGGCATTGTTGCACTGTATATCGCCATTGACGCGCGCGCGGAATTTCAACTTTGACGGACCCGTATGACGTCATTTTGAGTGGGATTGACTTGAAACTTGGTAGAAATATTCCTTGACATTTCAGACATCCGATCAAAGTGAAAAAACGGGAAATTTTCATTGCATATGAGCTGTGCGTGCGTATATGTGTGCGCGCGTACGCGTCCGTCCGATTTTTTCAATTTTTCAAAAAATGCTCCAAATGGTCTGAAACGTGTGCAAAAAAATTTTGAGCTCGATTTGAGCATACAAATATTTCAACGCGCGCGTACGCGCACGTTTGAAGTATATAGATGAATTTTGAAAACATGAGTAGAATCACGTTGACTTGAACTATATGTGACGTAAATTTCATTGAAAAATTCCATTCCATAATTGAGATATAATTGAGAATGTGTTTTCATATAATGACGTCATAGTGACGTCACGGTCGACTGATCACTTTGATTTTAGTTCGATTGTCGTCTTTGGGACACGATACATATATGGTATAAGCTTGACATTCATAGGCAATGCACTCTCTGAGCTAATCTCTACACAACTTTTGTAGAGAAACTAGAGATTGTAATTTGTCATCACTGACAAATTAAGGTGATCCGATTTTTTTTTTAATCAATGATTCGAGTCCTGATCGCAATAGGCATGACCATATAGATTTTATCTGTTTTTAGAGACATTGGCCGTGTGATATTTGGATTCTCATTTAGAAAAGAGAGTGAGGTCTACCATCTTTGGTACCAAATTCGGTATAAACCAGGGAGGTACCTCCCTGGTATAAACTATAACGAAGATACAGAATGAAGTACATTTGACCATTGACCCAACTTTGCACAGCCAAGATGGCATCTGAGCAAAAAGTGGTTATTTTGTGAAATGATCCTTGTAACATGGTCTTTACGTGTGCAAAATATGGGAAAGATAGGACATGTATTCACCAAGATACAGGTTGAAACATTTATGACATTTGACCCTAATTTACATACCCAAGATGGTGTCTGATCAAGTAGTTGTTATTTTATGAAATAATGTACGTGACATGAACTAAACATGTGCAAAATATGGGCGTGATAGGGGCTGTTTTTCTTGAGTTATTGCAAAGAAAGTTGTAGAAAGAAAGAAATATCTCAATACATCGAAGATAAGTTTGATTTCAACCAAGTTTCTTGACGTGATCTCGGCGTCGTATGAAAAAATGGAGGGTAGAGTCACGATAGCCCAAAGTCTGAGCTACAACATATTAAAATCTGGGAGAAATTCACAGAAGAGTAAGTGAGCTAGTGTTCGATAAAGACCGTCATGTCAATTTTCATTTCCAGAAAAATTCCCTCCCATAGAGATAACACGTAAACTGGTTAAATTTGACAAGGTTACATTATATCTAATTTCACGAGGTGAAGACATCATCCGATTAAAACTTTGATTGAAGAAAACTTAAAGAGTATTACATTGGCTACAACATACTAAAATCTGGAAGAAATTCACCAAAGGGTAATTGACTTAGTCGTCGATAAAGACAATCATGTCAATTTTCACATCTAGAAAAATTCCCTCCCATAGAGATAACACGTGATAATGAAGATAAAGAAAGAAGTACATATGACCTTTGACCCTACTTTGCACAGACAAGATGGCGTCTGAGCAAAAAGTGGTTATTTTGTGAAATGATTCTTGTAACATGTTCTTTACGTATGCAAAATATGGGAAAGCTAAGACATGTATTCACCAAGAAACAGGATGAAACATTTTTGACCTTTGACCCTAATTTACATACCCAAGAAGGTGTCCGATCAAGTAGTTGTTATTTTATGAAATAATGTACGTGACATAAACTAAACATGTGCAAAATATTGGGCTGATAGAGCTTGTTTTTCTTGAGTTATTGCAAAGAAAGTTGCAGAAAGAAAGGAATATGAAAATACATGGAAGATAAGCTTTAATTTCAACCAAGTTTTTGGGCATGATGCCGACTCCGTATGAAAAAACGAAGGGCACACCTACGATAGCCCAAAGTCTCAGCTACAACATACTAAAATATGGGAGAAATTCACCGAAGCATAAGTGAGCTAGTGCTCGATAAAGATAGTCATGTCAGTTTTCATTTCCAGAAAAACTCCACTCCCATAGAGATAACACGTAAACTGGTCAAATTTAACAATGTTACTTTTAATCCATTTTTACGAGATGATGCCGTCATCCAATCAAAATGTTGTTATTATATTACCGAAAGAGCATTTAATAAGCTACAACATACTGAAATCTAGGTGAAAATTGGCAAAGGATTAGTGAGATACGCTCGAATGAACTTAAAATTTGATGACGTCATTTTGAAAATTTACTTTTTTTACTTTATTAAGAAATTTGATATCTTTTAATCATTTTTTCAGCATCGTCAACCCATGAAATGACATGTACAACTCATCAGCTTTCAGAATATGTAAAGAAAATGGGGGGTCACCGTCCATCCTGACGAGTAAAATCTTATTTGAAATTGGCGGTTTTTTGGCATTGTTGGACTGTATATCGCCATTGACGCGCGCGCGGAATTTCAACTTTGACGGGTCTGTATGACGTCATATTGAGTCGGATTGACTTGAAACTTGGTAGAAATATTCCTTGACATTTCAGGCATCCGATAAGTGTGAAAAAACGGGAAATTTCTATTGCATATGAGCTGTGCGTGCGTATATATGCGCGCGCGTACGCGTCCGTCCAATTTTTTCAATTTTTCAAAAAATGCTCCAAATGGTCTGAAACGTGTGCAAAAAAAATTTGAGCTCGATCTGAGCATACAAATATTTTAACGCGCGCGTACGCGCGCGTTTTGAGATAAAGATGAATTTTGAGAATACGAGTAGAATACGCTTGACTTGAAATATATGTGACGTAAATTTCATTGAAAAATTCCATTCCATTAATGAGATATGATTGAGAATGTGTTTTGATATAATGACGTCATAGTGACGTCACGGTCGACTGATCACTTTGATTTTAGTTCGATTGCCGTCTTTGGGAGACGATACATATATGGTATAAATTTGAAATTGATAGGAAGAGGACTTTCTGAGCTAATCGATGCACAACTTTTGGGGAGAAATAACAAAGAATCAGTACAGATACAGAAGGTGATCCGAAGGATACTCGGATCACCTAAAAAAAGTTAAAAAAAAATATTGGCAGGGGTGAGCCTCGAACCGGGGACCTTAGGATTACGAGTCGGATGCGCTATGCACTGACCTATTTCATCCTCCATAGGCCCTGTGTATTAAGCAAAATGACGCTGCATCGAAGCCAAGTGCCAATTTTAGCCAAGTTTTTCGACGTGATGCCGATGTCGTATGAAAAAATGAAGGGCACATTCACGATAGCTCAAAGTCTTAGCTACAACATATTAAAATCTGGGAGAAATTCACCGAAGCATAAGTGAGCTAGTGCTCGGAAAAGATAGTCGTGTCAATTTTCATTTCCAGAAAAACTGCACTCTCATAGAGATAACACGTAAACTGGTCAAATTTGACAAGATTACATTCAATCCATTTTCACGAGGTGATGCTGTCATCCAATCAAAATGTTAGTATTATATCAATGAAAGAACATTTCATAAGCTACTACATACTAAAATCTGGGTGAAAATTGGCGAGGGATTAGTGAGATACGCTCGAGTGAACTTGAAATTTGATGACGTCATTTTGAAAATTAACTTTTTTTACTTTATTAAGAAATTTGATATCTTTTAATCATTTTGCCAGCATCGCCAACCCATAAAATGACATGTACGTCTCATCAGCTTTCAGAATATGTAAAGAAAATGGGGGGTCATCGTCCATCCTGACGAGTAAAATCGGATTTAAAATTGGCCTTTTTTTAGCATAGTTGCACTGTATATCGCCATTGACGCGCGCGCGGAATTTCAACTTTGACGGGCCCGTATGACGTCATATTGAATCGGATTGACTTGAAACTTGGCAGAAATATTCCTTGACATTTCAGGCATCCGATACGTGTAAAGAAACGGGAAATTTCTATGACATACGAGCTGTGCGTGCGCATATGCGCGCGCGCGTACGCGTCCGTCCAATTTTTTCAATTTTTCAAAAAATGCTCTAAATGGTCTGAAACGTGTGCAAAAAAATTTTGAGCTCGATTGGAGTATGCAAATATTTCAACGCGCGCGTACGCGCACGTTTTTAGAGAAAATATGAATTTTGAGAATATGAGTAGAATGCGCATAACTTGAAATATATGTGACGCAAATTTCATTGAAAAATTCCATTCCATTAATTAGATATGATTGAGAATGTGTTTTCATATAATGACGTCATAATGACGTCACGGTCAACTGATCACAATGATACATTAGATTTGTTGTCTTTAGGACATGATGCATACATGGTATAATTTCGAAATTGATAGGCAGAGTACTTTCTGAACTAACCTCTGCACAACTTTTGGGGAGAAATAAAGAAATAAACAAAGAAGAATAAAGAATCAGTACAGATACAGAAGGTGATCCGAGAGGATACTCGGATCACCTAACTATGACATATGAGCTGTGCGTGCGCATATGCGCGCGCGCGTACGCGTCCGTCCAATTTTTTCAATTTTTCAAAAAATGCTCCAAATGGTCTGAAACGTGTGCAAAAAAATTTTGAGCCCGATTGGAGTGTGCAAATATTTCAACGCGCGCGTACGCGCACGTTTTTAGAGAAAATATGAAATTTGAGAATATGAGTAGAATGCGCATAACTTGAAATATATGTGATGCAAATTTCATTGAAAAATTCCATTCCATTAATTAGATATGATTGAGAATGTGTTTTCATATAATGACGTCATAGTGACGTCACGGTCGACTGATCACAATGATACATTAGATTTGTTGTCTTTAGGACATGATGCATACATGGTATAATTTTGAAATTGATAGGCAGAGTACTTTCTGAGCTAACCTCTGCACAACTTTTGGGGAGAAATAAAGAAATAAACTAGAGATTGTAATTTGTCATCACTGACAAATTAAGGTGATCCGATTTTTTTTTTTTTCAATGATTCGAGTCCTGATCGCAATACGCATGACCATACAGGTTTCATCTGTATTCAGAGAGATTGGCCGTGTGATGTTTGGATTCTCATTTAGAAAAGGGAGTCATATCTGCCATCCTTGGTACTAAATTCTGTATACACTAGATAACGAAGATACAGCAACAAATACATATGACCTTTGACCCACCTTTACACTCCCAAGATGGCATCTGAGCAAAAAGTGGTTATTTTGTGAAATGATTCTTGCGACATCGTCTATACGTGTGCAAAATATGGGAAAGATAGGACAGGTATTCACCAAGAAACAGATATGAAACAGTTATGACCTTTGATCCTAATTTACATACCCAAGATGTTGTCCGATCAAGTCGTTGTAATTCTATGAAATAATGGACGTGACATGAACTAAACATCTGCTAAGTATGAGGGTGATACGGGCTGTTTTTCTTGAGTTATTGCAAAGAAAGTTGCAGAAGGAAAGAAATATCTCAATACATCGAAGAAAAGTTTTAATTTCAACCTAGTTTTTTAACATGATCCCGACATTGTATGAAGAAACGAAGGCACACATTCGATAGCGCACAGTCTCAGCTACAACATATTAAAACCTGGGAGAAATTCACTAAAGGGTGAGCTAGTGCTCGATAAAGACAATCATGTCAATTTTCACATATAAAAGAATTCCCTCCCATAGAGATAAAACGTCATAACGAAGATACAGAAAGAAGTACATATGACCTTTGACCCCACTTTGCACAGACATGATGGCATCTGAGCAAAAAGTAGTTATTTTGTGAAATGATTCTTGTAATATGGTCTTTGCGTGTGCAAAATATGGGAGAGATAGGACATGTGTTCACTAAGATACAGGATGAAACATTTATGACCTTTGACCCTGATTTACATACCCAAGATGGTGTTTGATCAAGTAGTTGTTATTTTATGAAATAACGTACGTGACATGAACTAAACATGTGCAAAATATGGGTATGATAGGGACTGCTTTTCTTGAGTTATTGCAAAGAAAGTTGCAGAAAGAAAGAAATATCTCAATACATCGAAGATAAGTTTGATTTCAACCAAGTTTTTGAACGTGATCTCGGCCTCGTATGAAAAAATGGAGGGAATAATGGCAATAGCCCAAAGTCTCAGCTACAACATATTAAAATCTGGGAGAAATTCACCGAAGAATAAGTGAGCTAGTACTCGATAAAGACCGTCATGTCAATTTTCATTTCCAGAAAAATTCCCTCCCATAGAGATAACGCGTAAACTGGTTAAATTTGACAAGGTTACATTATATCCATTTTCACGAGGTGAAGACATCATCCGATTAAAATTTTGATTGAACAAATCTTAAAGAGTATTAAATTGGCTACAACATACTAAAATCTGGAAGAAATTCACCCAAGGGTAAGTGAGCTAGTCGTCGATAAAGACAATCATGTCAATTTTCACATCTAGAAAAATTCCCCCATAGAGATAACACGTCATAACGAAGATACAGGAGGAAGTACATATGACCTTTGACCCCACTTTGCACAGACAAGATGGCCTCTGAGCCAAAAATGATTATTTTGTGAAATGATCCTTGTAACATGGTTTTTACGTGTGCAAAATATGGGAAAGATAGGACATGTATTCACCAAGATACAGGATGAAACATTTATGACCTTTGACCCTAATTTACACACCCAAGATGGCGTCTGATCAAGTAGTTGTTATTTTGTGAAATAATGTACGTGACATGAACTAAACATGTGCAAAATATGGTGGTGATAGGGGCTGTTTTTCCTGAGTTATTGCAAAGAAAGTTGCAGAAAGAAAGAAATATTTCAATACATCGAAGATAAGCTTTAATTTCAACCAAGTTTTTGGACGTGATGCCGACTCCTTATGAAAAAACGAAGGGCACATAACGATAGCCCAAAGTCTCAGCTACAACATACTAAAATATCGGAGAAATTCACCGAAGCATAAGTGAGCTAGTGCTCGATAAAAATAGTCATGTCAGTTTTCATTTCCAGAAAAACTGCACTCCCATAGAGATAACACGTAAACTGGTCAAATTTGACAAGATTACTTTCAATCCCTTTTTACGAGATGATGCTGTCATCTAATCAAAATGTTGTTATTATATGACTGAAAGACCATTTAATAAGCTACAACATATTGAAATTTGGACGAAAATCAATTGAAGAATAAGTGAGATACGCTTGAGTGAACTTGAAATTTGATGACGTCATTTTGAAAATTTACTTTTTTTACTTTATTAAGAAATTTGATATCTTTTAATCATTTTTTCAGCATCGCCAACCCATGAAATGACATGTACAACTCATCAGCTTTTAGAATATGTAAAGAAAATGGGGGGTCACCGTCCATCCTGACGAGTAAAATCGGATTTAAAATTGGCAATTTTTTGGCATAGTTGCACTGTATATCGCCATTGACGCGCGCGCGGAATTTCAACTTTGACGGGCCCGTATGACGTCATATTGAGTCGGATCGACTTGAAACTTGGTAGAAATATTCCTTTACATTTTGGACATCCGATCCGTGTGAAAAAACTGAAAATTTCTATTGCATATGAGCTGTGCGTGCGTATATGTGCGCGCGCGTACGCGTCCGTCCGATTTTTTCAATTTTTCAAAAAATGCTCTAAATGGTCTGAAACGTGTGCAAAAAAAAATTGAGCTCGATTTGAGCATACAAATATTTCAACGCGCGCGTACGCGCACGTATCAAGAGAAAATGTAATTTTTGAGAATATGAGTAAAATGCGCATAACTTGAAATATATGTGACGCAAATTTCATTGAAAAACTCAATTCCATTAATGAGATATGATTGAGAATGTGTTTTCATATAATGACGTCATAGTGACGTCACGGTCGACTGATCACTTTGATTTTAGTTCGATTGCCGTCTTTGGGACACGATACATACATGGTATAAGTTTGAACTTGATAGACATAGCACTTTCTGAGCTAACCTCTGCACAACTTTTGGGGAGAAATAAAGAAAGAAGAAGAAGACTAGAGATTGTAATTTGTCATCACTGACAAATTAAGGTGATCCGATCTTTTTTTTAATCAATGATTCGAGTCCTGAGACTGCAAAGTCTCAGCTACAACATATTAAAATCTGAGAGAAATTCACCGAAGCATAAGTAAGATAGTGCTCGATAAAGAGAGTCATGTCAATTTTCACATCTAAAAAATTCGCTCCCATAGAGATAACACGTCATAGCAAAGATAGAAAAAGAAGTACATATGACCTTTGACCCCACTTTGCACAGACAAGATGGCATCTGAGCAAAAAGTGGTTATTTTATGAAATGATTCCTGTAACATAGTCTTTACGTGTGCAAAATATGGGAAAGATAGGACATGTATTCACCAAGATACAGGATGAAACATTTATGACCTTTGACCCTAATTTACATACCCAAGATGGCGTCTGATCAAGTAGTTGTAATTTTATGAAATAATTTTCGTGACATGAACTAAACATGTGCAAAATATGAAGGTGATAGGGGCTGTTTTTCTTGAGTTATTGCAAAAAAAATGCAAAAAGAAAGAAATATTGCAATACATCGAAGATAAACTTCAATTTCAACCAAGTTTTTTCACGTGATCCCGACAACGTATGAAAAAACAAAGGGCACACTTACGATAGCCCTACATCTCAGCTACACCATGATAAAATCTTAGAGAAATTCACCGAAGCATAAGTGAGCTAGTGCTCGATAAAGATAGTCATGTCAATTTTCATTTCCATAAAAATTGCACTCCCATAGAGATTACACGTAAACTGGTCAAATTTGACAAGGTTACCTTCAATCCATTTTTTCGAGGTAATGTCGTCATCAAATCAAAATTGTTTAAATACATTTATGAAAGAACATTAAATAAGCTACAACATATTGAAATTTGGGTGAAAATTGGCAAAGGATTAGTGAGATACGCTCGAGTAAACTTGAAATTTGATGACGTCATTTTGAAAATTTACTTTTTTTACTTTATTAAGAAATTTGTTATCTTTTACTCATTTTATCAGCATAGCCAGTCCATGAAATGACATGTACAACTCATCACCTTTCAGAATATGTAAAGAAAATGGGGGGTTACCGTCCATCCTGACGAGTAAAATCCGATTTAAAATTGGCGGTTTTTTGGCATAGTTGCACTGTGTATCCCCATTGACGCACGCGCGGAATTTTGAATTTGACGGGCCCGTATGACGTCATATTGAGTCGGATCGACTTGAAACTTGGTAGAAATATTCCTTGACATTTCGGACATCCGATCCGTGTGAAAAAAATTGAAAATTTCTATTTCATATTAGCTGTGCGTGCGTATATGTGCGCGCGCGTACGCGTCCGTCCGATTTTTTCAATTTTTCAAAAAATGCTCCAAATGGTCTGAAACGTGTGCAAAAAAAATTTGAGCTGGATTTGAGCATACAAATATTTCAACGCGCGCGTACGCGCGCGTTTTGAAATAAAAATAAATTTTGAGGATATGATTAAAATGCGCTTGGCTTGAAATATATGTGACGTAAATTTCATTGAAATATACAATTCCATTAATGAGATATGCATGAAAATGTGTTTTCATATAATGACGTCATAGTGACGTCACGGTCGACTGATCACAATGATACATTAGATTTGTCGTCTTTGGGACATGATGCATACATGGTATAAGTTTGAACTTCATAGGCATAGCACTTTCTGAGTTAACCTCTGCACAAATTTTGGGGAGAAATAAAGAAAAAAAAGAAAGAATCCGTACAGATACAGAAGGTGATCCGAGAGGATACTCGGATCACCTAACTAGACTTGGAATTTGTCAAGACTGACAAATTAGGTGATCCGATCTCTTCGGAAATCAATGATTTTAGTCCCGATCCCAATAGGTATGACCAAACAGGTTTCATCTGTGTTAATAAGGACATTGACCGTGTGATGTTTAGATTCTCATTTAGAAAAGGGAGTCAGACCTGCCATCTATGGTACACAATTCCGTATACACTAAGATACAGAATGAAGTATATTTGATCTTTTGACCCCACTTTGCACAGACAAGATGGCATCTGAGCAAAACGTGGTTATTTTGTGAAATGATCCCTGTAATATAGTCTTTACGTGTGCAAAATATGGGAAAGATAGGACATGTATTCACCAAGATACAGGATAAAACATTTATGACCTTTGACCCTAATTTGTATACCCAAGATGGCGTCTAATCAAGTAGTTGTTATTTTATGAAATAATGTGTGTGACATGATCTGAACATGTGCAAAATATGGGAGTGATTGGGTCTATTTTTCTTGAGTTATTGCAAAGAAAGTTGCAGAAAGAAAGAAATATCTCAATACATTAAGCTTTAATTTCAACCAAGTTTTTTGACGTGATCCCGAAACCGTATGAAGAAACAAAGGGCACAAGTACGATAGCGCAAAGTCTCAGCTACAACATATTAAAATCTGGGAGAAATTCACCAAAGGGTAAGTGAGCTAGTGCTCGATAAAGATAGTCATGTCAATTTTCATTTCCAGAAAAACTGCACTCCCATAGAGATAACACGTAAACTGGCCAGATTTGACAAGGTTACATTGTATTCATTTTTATGATGTGATGCCGTCATCTAATCAAAATTTTGTAAATATAATAAAGAAAGAGCATTTAATAAGCTACAACATACTGACATTTGGGTCAAAATTGGCAAAGGATTAGTGAGATACGCTCGAGTGACCTTGAAATTTGATGACGTCATTTTGAAAATTAACTCTCTTTATTCTATCAAGAAATTTGATATCTTTTAATCATTTTTTTTAGCATCGCCACCCCATGAAATGACATGTACAACTCATCAGCTTTCAGAATATGTAAAGAAAATGGGGGGTCACCGTCCATCCTGACGAGTAAAATCGGATTTAAAATTGGCGGTTTTTTGGCATAGTTGCACTGTATATCGCCATTGACGCGCGCGCGGAATTTCAACTTTGACGGACCCTTATGACGTCATATTGAGTCGGATTGACATGAAACTTGGTAGAAATATTCCTTGACATTTCAGACATCCGATCCAAGTGAAAAAACGGGACATTTCTATTGGATATGAGCTGTGCATGCGTATATGTGCGCGCGCGTACGCGTCCGTCCAATTTTTTCAATTTTTCAAAAAATGCTCCAATTGGTCTGAAACGTATGCAAAAAAAAATTGAGCTCGATTGGAGCATACAAATATTTCAACGCGCGCGTACGTGCGCGTCTTAAGCGTTAATATGAATTTAAAGAATATGAGTAGAATTCGCTTGACTTGAAATATATGTGACGTGAATTTCATTGAAAAATTCCATTCTATTATTGAGATATGAATGAGAATGTGTTTTCATATAATGACGTCATAGCAATGTCACGGTTGACTGATCACTATGATTTTATTAGATCTGTCGTCTTTGGGACATGATACATATATAGTATAATTTTGACATTCATAGGATGAGGACTTTCTGAGCTAACCTCTACACAACATTTGAGGAGAAAGAACTTTTTTTGTGACAACGGGAAGTTTAACACTAGACTTGGAATTTGTCAAGACTGACAAATTAGGTGATCCGATCTCTTCGGAAATCAATGATTTTAGTCCCGATCCCAATAGGTATGACCAAACAGGTTTCATCTGTGTTAATAAGGACATTGACCGTGTGATGTTTAGATTCTCATTTAGAAAAGGGAGTCAGACCTGCCATCTATGGTACACAATTCCGTATACACTAAGATACAGAATGAAGTATATTTGATCTTTGACCCCACTTTGGACAGACAAGATGGCATCTGAGCAAAACGTGGTTATTTTGTGAAATGATCCCTGTAATATGGTCTTTACGTGTGCAAAATATGGGAAAGATAAGACATGTATTCACCAAGATACAGGATAAAACATTTATGAGCTTTGACCCTAATTTATATACCCAAGATGGCGTCTAATCAAGTAGTTGTTATTTTATGAAATAATGTATGTGACATGATCTAAACATGTGCAAAATATGGGGGTGATTGGATCTGTTTTTCTTGAGTTATTGCAAAGAAAGTTGCAGAAAGAAAGAAATATCTCAATACATCGAAGATAAGCTTTAATTTCAACCAAGTTTTTTGACGTGATCCCGAAACCGTATGAAGAAACAAAGGGCACAATTACGATAGCGCAAAGTCTCAGCTACAACATATTAAAATCTGGGAGAAATTCACCAAAGGGTAAGTGAGCTTGTGCTCGATAAAGATAGTCATGTCAATTTCCATTTCCAGAAAAACTGCACTCCCATAGAGATAACACGTAAACTGGCCAGATTTGACGCTACACTGAATTCATTTTTACAATGTGATGCCGTCATCTAATCAAAATTTCGTAAATATAATTTGGAAAGAGCATTTAATAAGCTACAACATACTGAAATTTGAGTCAAAATTTGCAAAGGATTAGTGAAATACGCTCAAGTGACCTTGAAATTTGATGACTTTTGGCATAGTTGCACTGTATATCGCCATTGACGCGCGCGCGAAATTTCAACTTTGACGGACCCTTATGACGTCATATTGAGTCAGACTGACTTGAAACTTGGTAGAAATATTCCTTGACATTTCAGACATCCGATTCAAGTGAAAAAACGGGAAATTTCTATTGCATATCAGCTGTGCATTTGATATGTGCGCGCGCGTACGCGTCCGTCCAATTTTTTCAATTTTTCAAAAAATGCCCCAGTTGGTCTGAAACGTATGCAAAAAAGTTTTGAGCTCGATTGGAGCATACAAATATTTCAACGCGCGCGTACGTGCGCGTCTTAAGCGTTAATATGAATTTTGAGAATATGAGTAGAATGCGCTTGACTTGAAATATATGTGACGTGAATTTCATTGAAAAATTCCATTCCATTAATGAGATATGAATGAGAATGTGTTTTCATATAATGACGTCATAGTAGCGTCACGGTTGACTGATGACTATGATTTTATTAGATCTGTCGTCTTTGGGACATGATACATATATAGTATAATTTTGACATTGATAGGATGAGGACTTTCTGAGCTAACCTCTACACAATATTTGAGGAGAAAAAACTTTTTTGTGACAACGGGAAGTTTAACACTAGACTTGGAATTTGTCAATACTGACAAATTAGGTGATCCGATTTTTTTTTTAATCGATGATTCGAGTCCTGATCGCAATAGGCATGACCATACAAGTTTCATCTGTGTTTAGAGACATTGGCCGTGTGATGTTTAAATTCTCATTTAGAAAAGAGAGTCAGGTCTGCCATCTTTGATACCAAATTCGGTATACACCAATACGAAAATACAGAATGAAGTATATTTGACCTTTGACCCCACTTTGCACAGCCAAGATGGCATCTGAGCAAAAAGTGAATATTTTATGAAATGATCCTTGTAACATGGTCTTTGCGTATGCAAAATATGGAAAATATTGGACATGTATTCACCAAGATACAGGATGAAACATTTATGACCTTTGACCCTAATTTACATACCCAAGATGATGTTCGATCAAGTAGTTGTTGTCTTATAAAATAATGTACGTGACATGAACTAAACATGTGAAAAATATGGGGGTAATAGGGAATGTCTTTCTTGAGTTATTGCAAAGAAAGTTGTAGAAAGAAAGAAAAAATACATCGAAGCTAAGCTTTAATTTTAGCGAAGTTTTTCGACGTGTTTTAGATGTCGTATGAAAAAACAAGGGAAACATAACGATAGAGCAAAGTCTCAGCTACATCATATTAAAATCTGGGAGAAATTTACCGAAGGGTAATTGAGCTAGTGCTCGATAAAGACAATCATGTCAATTTTCACATCTACAAAAATTCCCTCCCATAGAGTCACCACGTCATAACGAAGATACAGAAAAAGTACATATGACCTTTGACCTCATTTTGCACAGACAAGATGGCGTATGAGCAAAAAGTGATTATTTTGTGAAATGATTCTTGTAACATGGTCTTTGCGTGTGCAAAATATGGGAAAGATAGGACATGTATTTACCAAGATACAGGATAAAACATTTATGACCTTTGACCCTAATTTACATGCCTAAGATGGTGTCCGATCAAGTAGTTGTTATTTTATTAAATAATGTACGTGACATGAACTAAACATGTGCAAAATATGGGGGTAATAGGGAATGTCTTTCTTGAGTTATTGCAAAGAAAGTTGCAGAAAGAAAGTAACATGAAAATACATCGAAGCTAAGCTTTAATTTTTGCGAAGTTTTTCGACGTGATTTCGATGTCGCATGAAAAAGAGTGGGCAAAGAAAGGATAGCGCAAAGTCTCAGCTACAACATATTAAAATCTGGGAGAAATTCACAGAAGAGTAAGTGAGATAGTGTTCCATAAAGACCGTCATGTCAATTTTCATTTCCAGAAAAATTCCCTCCCATAGAGATAACACGTAAACTGGTTAACTTTGACAAGGTTACATTATATCTATTTTCACGAGGTGAAGACATCATCCGATTAAAACTTTGACGGAACAAAACTTAAAGAGTATTACATTGGCTGCAACATACTAAAATCTGGAAGAAATTCACCGAAGGGTAATTGAGCTAGTCGTCGATAAAGACAATCATGTCAATTTTCACATCTAGAAAAATTCCCTCCCATAAAGATAACACGTCATAATGAAGATAAAGAAAGAAGTACAGATGACCTTTGACCCTACTTTGCACAGACAAGATGGCGTCTGAGCAAAAAGTGTTTATTTTGTGAAATGATTCTTGTAACATGGTCTTTACGTATGTAAAATATGGGAAAGATAAGACATGTATTCACCAAGATACAGGATGAAACATTTTTGACCTTTGACCCTAATTTACATACCCAAGAAGGTGCCCGATCAAGTAGTTGTTATGTTATGAACTAATGTACGTGACTTAAACTAAACATGTGCAAAATATTGGGCTGATAGAGCTTGTTTTTCTTGAGTTATTGCAAAGAAAGTTGCAGGAAGAAAGGAATATGAAAATACATGGAAGATAAGCTTTAATTTCAACCAAGTTTTTGGGCATGATGCCGACTCCGTATGAAAAAACGAAGGGCACACTAACGATAGCCCAAAGTCTCAGCTACAACATACTAAAATATGGGAGAAATTCACCGAAGCATAAGTGAGCTAGTGCTCGATAAAGATAGTCATGTCAGTTTTCATTTCCAGAAAAACTGCACTCCCATAGAGATAACACGTAAACTGGTCAAATTTAACAATGTTACTTTTAATCCCTTTTTACGAGGTGATGCCGTCATCCAATCAAATTGTTGTTATTATACATCTGAAAGACCATTTAATAAGCTACAACATATTGAAATTTGGACGAAAATTAACTAAAGAATAAGTGAGATATGCTTGAATGAACTTGAAATTTGATGACGTCATTTTGAAAATTTACTTTTTTTTACTTTATTAAGAAATTTGATACCTTTTAATCATTTTTTCAGCATCGCCAACCCATGAAATGACATGTACAACTCATCAGCTTTCAGAATATGTAAAGAAAATGGGGAGTCACCGTCCATCCTGACGAGTAAAATCGGATTTAAAATTGGCAGTTTTTTGGCATTGTTGCACTGTATATCGCCATTGACGCGCGCGCGGAATTTCAACTTTGACGGGCCCGTATGACGTCATTTTGAGACGGATTGACTTGAAACTTGGTAGAAATATTCCTTGACATTTCAGACATCCGATCAAAGTGAAAAAACGGGAAATTTTCATTGCATATGAGCTGTGCCTGCGTATATGCGCGCGCGCGTACGCATCCGTCCGATTTTTTCAATTTTTCAAAAAATGCTCCAAATGGTCTAAAACGTGGGCAAAAAAATTTTGAGCTCGATTGGAGCATACAAATATTTCAATGCGCGCGTACGCGCACGTTTTAATTGTACAGATAAATTTTGAGAACATGAGTAGAATCAGCTTGATTTGAAATATATCTGACGTAGATTTCATTGAAAAATTTTATTTCATGAATGAGATATGAATGAGAATGTCTTTTCATATAATGACGTCATAGTGACGTCACGGTCGACTGATCACTATGATTTTATTAGATCTGTCGTCTTTGGGACATGATACATATATGGTATAATTTTGACATCGATAGGATGAGGACTTTCTGAGCTAACCTCTACACAACATTTGAGGAGAAAGAACTTTTTTGTGACAACGGGAAGTTTAACACTAGACTTGGAATTTGTCAAGACTGACAAATTAGGTGATCCGATCTCTTCGGAAATCAATGATTTTAGTCCCGATCCCAATAGGTATGACCAAACAGGTTTCATCTGTGTTAATAGGGACATTGACCGTGTGATGTTTGGATTCTCATTTAGAAAAGGGAGTCAGACCTGCCATCTATGGTACACAATTCCGTATACACTTAGATACAGAATGAAGTATATTTGATCTTTGACCCCACTTTGCACAGACAAGATGGCATCTGAGCAAAACGTGGTTATTTTGTGAAATGATTCTTGTAATATGGTCTTTACGTGTGCAAAATTTGGGAAAGATACGACATGTATTCATCAAGATACAGGATAAAACATATATGACCTTTGACCCTAATTTGTATACCCAAGATGGCGTCTAATCAAGTAGTTGTTATTTTATGAAATAATGTATGTGACATGATCTAAACATGTGCTAAATATGGGGGTGATTGGGTCTGTTTTTCTTGAGTTATTGCAAAGAAAGTTTCAGAAAGAAAGAAATATCTCAATACATCGAAGATAAGCTTTAATTTCAACCAAGTTTTTTGACGTAATCCCGAAACCGTATGAAGAAATAAAGGGGACAGTAACGATAGCGCAAAGTCTCAGCTACAACATATTAATATCTGGGAGAAATTCACCAAAGGATAAGTGAGCTAGTGCTCGATAAAGATAGTCATGTCAATTTTCATTTCCAGAAAAACTGCACTCCCATAGAGATAACACGTAAACTGGCCAGATTTGACAAGGTTACATTGAATTCATTTTTACGATGTGATTCCGTCATCTAATCAAAATTTTGTAATATAATTAGGAAAGAGCATTTAATAAGCTACAACATACTGAAATTTGGGTCAAAATTGGCAAAGGATTAGTGAGATACGCTCGAGTGACCTTGAAATTTGATGACGTCATTTTGAAAATTAACTCTCTTTATTTTATCAAGAAATTTGATATCTTTTATTCATTTTTTTCAGCATCGCCACCCCATGAAATGACATGTACAACTCATCAGCTTTTAGAATATGTAAAGAAAATGGGGGGTCACCGTCCATCCTGACGAGTAAAATCGGATTTAAAATTGGCGGTTTTTTGGCATAGTTGCACTGTATATCGCCATTGACGCGCGCGCGGAATTTCAACTTTGACGGACCCTTATGACGTCATATTGAGTCGGATTGACTTGAAACTTGGTAGAAATATTCCTTGACATTTCAGACATCTGATCCGAGTGAAAAAACGGGAAATTTCTATTGCATATGAGCTGTGCATGCGTATATGTGCGCGCGCGTACGCGTCCGTCCAATTTTTTCAATTTTTCAAAAAATGCCCCAATTGGTCAGAAACGTATGCAAAAAAATTTTGAGCTCGATTTGAGCATACAAATATTTCAACGCGCGCGTACGTGCGCGTCTTAATCGTTAATATGAATTTTGAGAATATGAGTGGAATTCGCTTGACTTGAAATATATGTGACGTGAATTTCATTGAAAAATTCCATTCCATTAATGAGATATGAATGAGAATGTGTTTTCATATAATGACGTCATAGTAACGTCACGGTCGACTGATCACTTTGATTTTATTAGATCTGTCGTCTTTGGGACATGATACATATATAGTATAATTTTGACATTGATAGGATGAGGACTTTCTGAGCTAACCTCTACACAACATTTGAGGAGAAAGAACTTTTTTGTGACAACGGGAAGTTTAACACTAGACTCGGAATTTGTCAAGACTGACAAATTAGGTGATCCGATTTTTTTTTTTTTTAATCAATGATTCGAGTCCTGATCGCAATAGGCATGACCATATAGGTTTCATCTGTGTTTAGAGACATTGGCCGTGTGATATTTGGATTCTCATTTACAAAAGAGAGTCAGGTCTACCATCTTTGGTATCAAATTCGGTATAAACCAGGGAGGTACCTCCCTGGTATAAACTATAACGAAGATACAGAATGAAGTACATTTGACCATTGACCCAACTTTGCACAGCCAAGATGGCATCTGAGCAAAAAGTGGTTATTTTGTGAAATGATTCTTGTAACATGGTCTTTGCGTGTGCAAAATATGGGAAAGATAGGACATGTATTCACCAAGATACAGGTTGAAACATTTATGACCTTTGACCCTAATTTACATACCCAAGATGGTGTCTGATCAAGTAGTTGTTATTTTATGAAATAATGTACGTGACATAAACTAAACATGTGCAAAATATGGGGGTGATAGGGGCTGTTTTTCTAGAGTTATTGCAAAGAAAGTTGCAGAAAGAAAGAAATATCTCAATACATCGAAGATAAGTTTGATTTCAACCAAGTTTTTTGACGTGATTTCGGCGTCGTATGAAAAGATCGAGCGAATACCGACGATAGCCCAAAGTCTCAGCTACAACATATTAAAATCTTGGAGAAATTCACCGAGGAGTAAGTGAGCTAGTGCTCGATAAAGACCGTCATGTCAATTTTCATTTCCAGAAAAATTCCCTCCCATAGAGATAACACGTAAACTGGTTAAATTTGACAAGGTTACATTATATCCATTTTCACGAGGTGAAGACATCATCCGATTAAAATTTTGATGAACAAAACTTAAAGAGTATTAAATTGGCTACAACATACTAAAATCTGGAAGAAATTCACCAAAGGGTAATTGAGTTAGTCGTCGATAACGACAATCATGTCAATTTTCACATCTAGAAAAATTCCCTCCCATAGAGATAACACGTGATAATGAAGATAAAGAAAGAAGTACATATGACCTTTGACCCTACTTTGCACAGACAAGATGGCGTCGGAGCAAAAAGTGGTTATTTTGTGAAATGATTCTTGTAACATGTTCTTTACGTATGCAAAATATGGGAAAGATAAGACATGTATTCACCAAGATACAGGATGAAACATTTTTGACCTTTGACCCTAATTTACATACCCAAGAAGGTGTCCGATCAAGTAGTTGTTATTTTATGAAATAATGTACGTGACATAAACTAAACATGTGCAAAATATTGGGCTGATAGAGCTTGTTTTTCTTGAGTTATTGCAAAGAAAGTTGCAGAAAGAAAGGAATATGAAAATACATGGAAGATAAGCTTTAATTTCAACCAAGTTTTTGGGCATGATGCCGACTCCGTATGAAAAAACGAAGGGCACACTTACGATAGCCCAAAGTCTTAGCTACAACATACTAAAATATGGGAGAAATTCACCGAAGCATAAGTGAGCTAGTGCTCGATAAAGATAGTCATGTCAGTTTTCATTTCCAGAAAAACTGCACTCCCATAGAGATAACACGTAAACTGGTCAAATTTAACAATGTTACTTTTAATCCATTTTTACGAGATGATGCCGTCATCCAATCAAAATGTTGTTATTATATTACCGAAAGAGCATTTAATAAGCTACAACATACTGAAATCTAGGTGAAAATTGGCAAAGGATTAGTGAGATACGCTCGAATGAACTTAAAATTTGATGACGTCATTTTGAAAATTTACTTTTTTTACTTTATTAAGAAATTTGATATCTTTTAATCATTTTTTCAGCATCGTCAACCCATGAAATGACATGTACAACTCATCAGCTTTCAGAATATGTAAAGAAAATGGGGGGTCACCGTCCATCCTGACGAGTAAAATCGGATTTGAAATTGGCGGTTTTTTGGCATTGTTGGACTGTATATCGCCATTGACGCGCGCGCGGAATTTCAACTTTGACGGGTCTGTATGACGTCATATTGAGTCGGATTGACTTGAAACTTGGTAGAAATATTCCTTGACATTTCAGGCATCCGATAAGTGTGAAAAAACGGGAAATTTCTATTGCATATGAGCTGTGCGTGCGTATATATGCGCGCGCGTACGCGTCCGTCCAATTTTTTCAATTTTTCAAAAAATGCTCCAAATGGTCTGAAACGTGTGCAAAAAAATTTTGAGCTCGATTTGAGCATACAAATATTTCTACGCGCGCGTACGCGCACGTTTTAAGAGAAAATATGAATTTTGAGAATATGAGTAGAATCCGCATAACTTGAAATATATGTGACGTAAATTTCATTGAAAAACTCCATTCCATTAATGAGATATGAATGAAAATGTGTTTTCATATAATGACGTCATAGTGACGTCACGGTCGACTGATCACTATGATTTTATTTGACCCGTCGTCTTTGGGACATGATACATATATGGTATAATTTTGACATTGATAGGAAGAACACTTTCTGAGCTAATCGATACACAAATTTTGTCCAGAAATAAAGAAAGAAGAAGAAGAAGAAGAAGACCCAACAAAGAATCCGTACAGATACAGAAGGTGATCCGAGAGGATACTCGGATCACCTAACTAGAACCGGAATTTGTCAACACTGACAAATTAGGTGATCCGATCTCTTTGGAAATCAATGATATTTGTCCTGATCCTAATATGTATGACCAAACAGGTTTCATCTGTGTTAATAGGGACATTGGCCGTGTGATGTTTGGATTCTCATTTAGAAAAGGGAGTCATATTTGCCATCTTTAGTACCGGTACCAAATTCTGTGTACACTAGATAACGAAGATACAGCAACAAATACGGTATAGGAATGACCATACAGGTTTCATCTGTGTTTATAGGGACATTCGCCGTGTGATGTTTGGAATTTCATTTAGAAAAGCGAGTCAGACCTGCCATATCTCGAGCCAAATTCCGTATACACTATAACGAAGATACAGAGTGACATTTGTTTCCACTTTGTACACTCAAGATGGCATCCTGAGCAAAAAGTGGTTATTTTGTTAAATGATTCGTGTAACATGGTCTTTGCATGTGCAAAATATGGAGAGATAGGTTATGTTTTTATCAAGATACGGGATGAAACGTTTATGACCTTTGACCCTAATTTTCATACCCAAGATGGTGTATTTATGAAATGTACGTGACATGAACTAAACATGTGTAAGATATGACGGTGCTGTACGTACGTAGGAAAATAGGAGTAGTGCAGTGTTAGTCACGAACATTAATCATACAGTGAGAGCTGCATTGCCTTGACAAAATGGTATGTTTCCTCTGCTCTGTAGCTCCCTGCGCATAATTAGGGAACGATCTTTGTTGAACATTGTCTTAATGTGACCGTGACTGCGACGCCACTAAAAGCAAAACAACATGACATTTCGTATATCTTTATGAACGCCAAGAACATGTGGTACTGGTAATGTTTTTTTTTTTTTGTGTGTGTGTGTGTTTGTGTGTGTGTGCGTGTGTGTGTGAACGTTTTAACAAAGTTAGACTGGTATTTCAATATTTTATCATCGTTGATGCAATTTAGTATACCTTTAGGTGAAAACGTGTATTAACATCTATGTACAAAAGAATGATTACCGGTACTGTACCACTTTGTACATGTATTAGCAAGTGTAAATTTGAACGTACATGTAATTGAAATTAACAATGGTTAGGAAATACACTCGGCTTGCCATAGTATGGGCGTTCGTAAAGTTGTGCGTAACTTTACGAACAATTTTATGAACAAGCAAGGCAATGAATTCTCGGGCATTCTATGGCAAGGTACGAGGTCGTTAGCAGCACGTACCACCTTCCTAGTGCATGCATGCCTACCTCTCTGGCCTACCGATGACGCAGCATGCTAGCAGAGTATAGAAGCGCACGCTGCGTAGTGCGCTTGTACACATATGTCACTAGCATAGTGTGCGATCTGTCTTTCACGACGTCTCGACGTCTCTGATATTCAAGCTCTAACGCTATATGACCACACTACGTCTGATTTCCTAATTGAAGGGTGGTCTGTACACGACCTTTCCCTGACACTGACGATTTGGTTCACCAATACCAGGTAGGTATGTAGACACAGGCATGCCCAAACAAAGACATGGCGATGACTTGTAGAACTACATTTCATGTGTATAGTCGTGATGTAGTATCTAACCCCACCTTACTTATAGTTAGGCTTTATGCATGCAGCACAGGCGCCCAACGCACCAGCTAAGTACTAGTATATACGTTGTAGTGCGTACAGGTAGACTATACTTTCGAGCGTTTAGTAGAGCATGAGCAAGGCCAGGCTTCGTAGCATGTAACGTTAGACCGTGTTACCTGAATGTGCAAGGTGAGAGCCATATCATGATTTGTTATAGAATTATTAGGAAGCTTAAGTTCTAATAAGCTACGGTAAGAGTTGACATTAGGGCAATCTAAGACTAAGAGGGCATTGTACTCTCTCGATTGCGTGTAGATCTAACTACAGTACTCAGTAGGCTCCCAGTAAAATAAATATGGACGCCATCTTAGGTAACTAAGAGACCGATAGAGGGCGTATATTAAGTGATCATCACTGTAGAACAACTGTCTATTACTAGTATTATAAACACTAGCTCGATCGAACAGACGCTGTAAGTACGCTGTGCTAATACGTGCCTTTGTACAGCGACTGGGCTGTGTATTGACCGATTTGGGTTTGTTGAGGGCAGCAGACATTTTACGGCACAGGGTGCAGCCATAGTGTCTGTATCAGCCGACCCCCCCCCCCCCTGCTCTCCCCCACCCCGGGGCAACATGTTTATCACGCACTTGTGGCAAAGGTTCCTGCTCTAAGCAAGCGTTCGTGCACTCAGTACGAGATGCCCATTGGCTAAAGCAGTTTTTCATTCTGCGCGCGTGCTAATGTAGGGAGAGTGGTGGGGGAGTGCGGAGGGGGGGTCAGCTGATACACCCACTATGGCTGCGCCCATGCCAAAAATACACATAGCGCATCACAGAATCGGTCAATAGTTATGCTATAGTATTACTAGTATGGTTTTATTACTAAATAATGTTAGTAGTAGTATTGAAATAGCAGTGATTTTTGTTTTTCTTTCATTTCATTTTTCTATTTTCTAGGGGGCATAGAGGATCTACAGGGAAGGCGATGTGCTTGTTTTGGGACTTATTTTGTCATAGATACCTACAGAGTGTCAGAAGTATTATTCCTGTTTAATCATGAAATGCAATTGAAGATATGTAATTTATTTTCTAATGGCAATGCAATATGCAGTCCCTTGCACATCTAGAAGTTGTAGGACTGTTGGGTATTTACATTGTAGAACAGTCTACATGTTCTATTAATATTCATTAAATTTTCGGATTGTATTGTTCATCTCTCTTACATTTTCAGTTCTTCCTACTTGTGAGTGGCAACTGCGAACAACACTCACGCCACAGTATAAACTGTAGTCGCTGTAGACAGTGTTTACAACCAGGGGCGCTCCCGGATTACCTTACTGGTATGTGTCCTTTTGCAGAGTTAAAGCTCATTTTACAAGGTTAAAAGTTACAGACGGAGGTCAGCAAATTTTTAGGGCCCAATGTTATGTTACTACAGCGTGTTTGTATAGTGGCTCTTCATTTCTAATCCATAAGTCTTGTGTAATGAAACTTTGCTGGTCAAGTTAGTTGTTACAGATAGTCTGTGTCAGAACCAAACATACTGCAATGTTAGATGTATGTATTAATTATTCTTATATTTTTGAAACAATAATGTTTGCACATTATATATGCATATTGCATATTTGCACATTTTAGAAATGATACTTTGTTTGTTTCAGAATTCCACTGATCAGTTACTAGCATCTCCTTTAAACATGCAAGTTTAGAAAGATATAGTTAGTGGTCTTGTAAGAAAGCAAATGCTTTACAAATTTCCTTCTTTTTTTTTTGAACATTTTGTAGAACTTTGTTTGCGAATACCATTTTCTTTTGTGATTTATTTTGGCAGGTACCGGTTGCTGTGGAAGGAGATTCCTGTTTGTGTTTGTTATTGTTAAGGTGTGTTTGTACACGTGTTTGTCGTTTTCAGTACGTGTCATCTGTTTAATCATTTTCATTTTCCATACCATCTCATACCATTTCACCATCACCCTCAAAACTCAAGATCTCGAGTCTTTGAGAAAAGCTTTCATTTGAAACTTCATTCACCCACATTTTTCATCTCATACCATTACATCTTCATCCAGTGAATTCCATTGAAACTTCATCTGAAAAATCATCCAAGCCCTTCATTCCAGGTTACCATACCTGAGATATAAATTCAAAATCCAGGTTACCAGGCCTGAGATATAAACTCAAAATCCAGGTTACCAGGCCTGAGAAATAAACTCAAAATCCAGGTTACCAGGCCTGAGAAATAAACTCAAAATCCAGGTTACCAGGCCTGAGAAATAAACTCAAAATCCAGGTTACCAGGCCTGAGAAATAAACTCAAAATCCAGGTTACCCGGTCTGAGAAATAAACTGAAAATCCAGGTTACCAGGCCTGAGATATAAACTCAAAATCCAGGTTACCAGGCCTGAGAAATAAACTGAAAATCCAGGTTACCAGGCCTGAGATATATACTCAAAATCCAAGTTTCCAGGCCCGAGAAATAAACTCAAAATCCAGGTTACCAGGCCTGAGAAATAAACTGAGAATCCAAGTTACCAGGCCTGAGAACTAAACTCAAAATCCAGGTTACCAGGCCCGAGATATAAAATCAGAATCCGGGTTACCAGGCCCGAGAAATAAACTTCAACTGAAAATTCAACTGAATTGTAAACCAGAGAGAAAAAGCAACAAATTTCAAAACTCTGAAATTGAAGTTGTGTATCTTCAGTTATTATAAGAGTTTTAGTTTTGAATACACATTGAGTATTTAGGGGTAAACCGTAGTACATACAGGTGAAGATTGATTGTGTGTGGAGGAAATTCGTTTGACTGATTGATTTTTGAAAGTGGACGTGAAAACATGAATCAGGAAAACTAATTGAAGTTTTTGAGTGACTGCATTAAAGAAGCTGTTTGCCAGGGAAACACTTGTGCGATTTTGTAAATTCTCAACTGAATTTTGAAGTCAAAAATAATTAAGAAAGCTATCAATTGGTTGAAGCAAAATAAAAAGTAGTTTAGTAGGAGGTTATTTCCATTCACTAAAACCAATAAATATACTTGCATTTTTGACAGTACAAGCTTTGGGAAAGTAATTTGAAATGATAGATATCATTAGAAAAATAGTCTGTGGACAGTGTGATTGTGCAAATATCCTTAGGCACTGAATCTTATTTAGTTGTATGTGAATCTCATCTCAAATTGTATCTGAATCTCATTTGGAATCATATCTAAATCATACCTCCAATCGTTTCTGAATATCATTTTTAGTGGTATCTGAAACTTGTCTTGAATCATATCTGGATCTCATCTGTGTATATTTTATGCTATTATCTGAATACAATTGGTGTGTATTTAATAGTTAAATTGTCTTTATTTTTCATCAGATATTGTATACTTTATTTTTATTGCAAAAAGTTTTTGAGTCACAGAGTTGTGGATGACAGCCAAAGTGTAACTATTAGACTCTTGAGAAAAACAAAGATACCTGAAGGAAACACAGAGAAACTTCAAAAACTAAACAAAAAAAGAGTTTGGAGAAAGTATATTAGACACAACATTGAGGATTAAGTATTAAAGACGTCTTGATTTTGTGGAAGAATTGGTTGATTTTGGCATTGTACATGTACATGTGCTTATAAAGAGATTTACCTTGTGGGGAAAGAAAAATATTGTGTGTAGTTCATATTCACTTTCATATTAAAGCGACCTGACTGATACAAATTGTGTATTGTTATTGAAGCTATTTTTATATTAACATTTAAAAAAAAAAAATCACACCTGTTATTCTGGTAGCAAACTCGGTAAACACAAAAGTAGGCAAACAAGTGTGAGTGTAGTAATCACATTGTTGCAATTGCCACAGTAACAATTACCAGCACGTAACAGACAAAGAGCGCCACATTTTGGTAGAAACAAATAGCTTTAGTGTTATTGATTGACTTTAATTCAGTGAAGTACAAAAGAAATTTTGAGTACATAGCACTAGCACACACATTTTGCTTGGTAGACAAAAAACGGCATCTGTTGGTAAAAAAGGACCGGGTGTAGCATCATTGCAATCACATTGTACAGTTAAGTACAGTACACATACTAGTACATGCAAGTTTCAAGACACTACAGTAAACGCAATATTGCTAAAATAAAATAATAATACTAGTGGAGTAGACGTGATTCATACAGGTATACGGATTCAAGAAGTATATTAATTGAATAGTTGATTGATATATTGTAGCATATGTTTAAAGATTTAAGGCCATATAGTTTGACAATGGAAGCAAGTGAATTCAAGGATATTATTGGTGATATTCTAGATATCCTCCATAGTTGTGACTTGATGAGAAATCCAGTGGGCAATGAATGTGATGCATGTTGCAATGTGATCAATGAAAATGAAAGCAGAGTACTATGTGAGGATTGTGGCAAGCAGTTCCATGTGATGTGTACAGGAACCATTTTTGAGGCTAGACTGTGTGATGCAAGGTTGGTTTGGATATGTTCAGCATGTGGAAACAATAATATTGCCCATCGCATCTTTGACAATGTTGGCATTCCCTGTCATTACAACAGATATGAGCTTCTCGAAGACATTGGTGATGATGATTTTGGTGTTGATATTTCACATTCATCATGCAAAAGCAACCAGAGGAAGAAATCAACCAAGAGACTGAAAAAGAGGTATGTGAAAAGAAAGGGCAAAATTGGAATTCCAGAAATGACAAATGTGTGTGTGCAGAAAAGAGCAGAGTGTGGGAAAGATGAATCAGATTCGACATTCATGACAAATGTGACCAAGAGCCAATTTCAGCCATTAGAAAATGCAGTTGATGATGGTTGGACAACTATGAGATCAAGGAGGACAAAAATGTTTGAGAAGAGAGAAGTGAAAACATCCCAAATAATGACTGACAATTCCAAGACCAAGACCAATAACAAGAGCTCAGTGAGATCAGTAAATGGTGTTATTCTCCAACCTGGTGTGACCTACATTGGCAAAGCAATGAAAGTGTACTATCTTGAAAAACAGAAAAGAGCAAAGACCAGCATGGGCAAGAAATCAAAAGTAGAAACAAAGCAAAAAGAACCTGGTAAACTCGTGAAGCAAAATGTAAATGCAAACTTGGACACAGAACGAAATGATAGTCTGCATGTATATACTGAATCTGTATTGAATATATATTCAAAGTGTGTTCAGTCACCTCATGTTATGGCAAAATACACTGAGCAAATCTATGCAAAAACACAGAGAAGTTGGGCTGATGTGGCTAAAAGCACTGTGAATATGACTAATGAATGTTGCGTACCGAATGGTGATCAGACTACATGTGCCTCTGTCCCTTCCACAGACATTGAAAAAGAATTTTGGAATGTGAACAGGCTCTATGGAGGTGGAAATGCACGGCAACCAAGAAAGAAAGGTCGTTTCACGAAGATCAACAGACGAAGTGTGCTACCGGTACAAAATACTGACTCGCAGGTGCGTAATAATGGAAAGGTCAAACCTGACATTCCTGTAGGAGAACATGTAGCAAAGCATGAAAAGTTGTGTATGAATGAAGCATTTGACCATGAGGACAGTGATTCCACAAGTACAGACAAAACGGGTTCGAATGATATATCCAAAGAGCAATGTGACAGAATCCACAATATGCATGAACTGAACCCATGTTACAGTGAAACAAAAGATGTTGAAAGTGGCAGACAAATACCAGTGAAGGAATTGTTCCCTGTGATTTCGAGTACAGATGTAAGTGTTCATTCTCCATGTCGCAGACCTGTTTCAACTACACATAACATGTGTGCTCAAGTTTGTAATGAATCAATATTCCTGCCTGATGAGCGTGAGAAAACTACTAATCCATCTGACTGCATAGTAATGAATGATGATTCTGCAAAAAGTGCTCACCACAATAATTCATATGATGGACAGGAATCAACAGTACAGGTATTGGATGATGAACCAGCTGCAAGTGATTCAGAGAGTGAAGAACATGTCTGTAAGCCTGTCTCTCTTTCAAAATCTGAATATGGTAGGAGGGAATCATATCCTATGGCCAAAACAATTGCACAAGGAAATTTTAATCAAGGTGATCAACGATTTGGTTATACTGCTGGCAAACAATGTGCATGTAATTCCCTTGTGGCAGTTCTGTACACCCAAACAAAGAATGGAATCAAAATGAGACCTTGTGATCTTGATCAGATTCTGACACTTGGGAATGAGTTGTATTATTACATAAAGAAGGATTCACCATTGAATGAGGAGCTTGTAATGATAGATGAATTACCCAAGGAACTTCATATTCTGGGTGAAAACTTTCAAATAACTTATGCTGAATCAAAATATGGAGTGTTAGATGGAAATCAAAACATTTTGTCAAATTTTGGTGCTTTATCATTGAGCCTAGCATTAGAACAAGAGCTGTGCAAATATGATGCATGTCTTATGAATTTTGCTGAGTGTACATTTGCAATTATTAGACATCACAGTGGTTATTATGTATTTGATTCTCATTCCAGAAGTCATGATGGGTACTTGGTACAAGATGGATGCAGTGTCTTGCTTAGCATTTCATCATGGCAAGGTATACAGGTACACTGTTTGAATTTGGCAAAATCAATGGCATGTGATTTACGTACTACTCAGTTTGAACTAACCGGTCTGGCATTAGAATCCAATTCTAAGAAAAATGCATTGACAACTAGTGGCTCCAAGAGATCAAACTCAGTAAATACTGCATGTAGGAATACAAATGATCAAAATAGCAACATTTCAAAACATTGTGATCATGTTAAAGGAACTAACAGTGATAGCTGTAAGACTCAAAATGAAACAAAGAAAAACAGAGTAAATGTAAACAGTGATGGCTATGGGAATGAAAATGAAGTTGAATTTGTTTCAGTTGAAAAGACAACAGAAAGAAGAGATCGAAATTTCAAATTTATGCCGATTACATACGTAGACAAACAGTCTTTGTGCAATAAATTGAATTTCAGTTACAGTGGTACTGCCAATGAATCAATGGAGGATAGAAATGAAAGTTTGTATATTGGGAAACCTGTAAATATCAAGAGAGTTATGGGTGATGGCAACTGCTTTTACAGAAGTATTGCTCATGTAGTTACTGGCAGCGAAAGAAACCATTTCATGCTCAGGAAATCCAATGTGGCACATTTGCTGGAAAAGGGTGATTTATTTAAGAATATAATAGACACAATGAAATATCAGAGTGTCAGGGATTTTGTACTTCAAGAGAAATTGATGGATTTAGGAACATGGGCTGGTCACACAGATATTAGTTCAATGGCACATATGCTAGATCGTGATATATATGTGTATGATGATCGAACAGAAAATTGGCAAATATTGTCTGCAAGAAAACCTGGATACTACAACAAAGTAACAACTGAGAGAGGCATATATATTCTGTTTACTGGAGGCAATCATTTTGACGCAGTGGAAAGTGTAACTACTGTTATGTCTAGTACTTTGGATGAGACATTACCTGTATTTCATGTGAATTCAGATACAAGTGTAGAAAACAAGAAGGAAAGTCATGATTTATCATCTAAGATTACTAAAACCCTAACAGTAAAGAAATGCAGTGTTAGAATGAGGAAAATGACATCAAAACAAATAATGGTAGCAAACCTGCAAGAGACACAAATTCCATTACAAAACACATGTGAACAGACAGTAAATGTCGATATTGATGCATCTGAGGTGAAACAAGTGGGAGAAATAGAAAAGATTAATCTCTTGTACAGTCCCGTGAGTAAATCTGATAGAGAGAAGCTTTGTTGCAAATTAGGTATAAAAGTTAATGACAAATGTAGCAGTAATGATATGCAAAGAGATGTGGTAGAAAACGGTGATATTACCATTTTGTCACGACCATTGACTATTTATAGAATTACTGGTGATGGAAATTGCTTTTACAGAGCTATATCATATGTCTCATGTGGCAAGGAAGATTTACACCGTGATGTTCGAAAAGCAATAGTTAAGCATATTTTACAAAACAAGGAAGATTATGTAAGCCTTTTAAGGTCAGGATACACAGATATTGTAGAATACATTGCAAAGGAAAGAGTATTCAACAATGGCACATGGGCTACAGAATTGGAAATAATGGCCTTATCAAATCTACTAGATACTGATATTTATATATGGGCAAGTCCAAGATATCGCGCACCTTACGTATGGGACATTCAGAGATTTCAAACCTCTGAAAAGTAATGAAGGAGCACTTGGATTTTATTGTTTATCATCAGGAGGACTGGTATCCCTGAGAAGAATATTGTGTTTAAGTTTGATGCCATTTGACCTTGGGTTAATGGTTTTATTAAGAAAAATATGCCAACTTACGTATGGGACCAGAGAAAAACTGGATTTTTCAAAATAAAGTTTGAACTGAAAATTCTCTGAAAGTACCTTACTGATCAAGTTCTGTTTGGAAGTGAAGAAAGGTACAATACTGAAGTATCTTTCAGCAAAGTTTCACTGCAAAAGAATAAAGCATATTTTCATGAAGTTGGTTTAATTAACGAAAGTACACCTTACGTATGGGACATGGCTCAACTTACGTATGGGACATTTGTCTTTAGTGCACAAATGCATTCATGGGAATGACTTTAAATTTCCCCATAGTGTCATATTCAGTTCCACAAATCATGCTACAACATGTAACAAATGAAATAGACTTCTAAGTGGGTACTTTCCCGGTTCAGGTACCTAGCAAAAGCTAAAATAAATCAAATAAAAGTAATTACCAATTTACAATTAAATGTCTTAGTTTGGATTCCGTCATGCATTAACACTGTCCTCATGATGTCTACACATACAGATATAGTATACTGACACTCTATTTCTAGCCCATTTGTAATTACTCTAGTCAATATTTTTTCATCAAATGAAAAAAAAAAAATGAGCGAATTCTAGCTTGTGACCTTGATATAGCATACATGTACATGTACAATAACTAATTTGTAGTCTTGATAATTTCAACTTTAGAATCAAATGTCATGTACAATGTAATTTGCAAATACAGTTTGAAGTGGGTACTTTCAGTAGCTCTAGGCTTACCTTGCAAGTTGTCTAAGTTTTTATAAAGCTTTATAATTGTTTGAAATGCAGCACAAAACACAACAACAACAAGAGTACTTCATTTTGCTCTGTAATCATCATGTTTTGCCACGTGAATTTTAGCTGAACTGCAAAATCAATCAAATTTTAATGAAAGTTTTAGATTTTAAGGAGATAGAAGAATGTATGTACCAATGCTGTTTTTTTTTTTTTTTTTCAAATGCTTGGCTTCATGTCTATGAAACCAAAGACGACAAAATTTGTGTTACTTTGTACATACATACATGCTTGTGTAGTGATACAGGAAAGATTATCATTTGCACATTCAAATCTAGATTTGAAACACTTAAGTAACTCACTGATCTGCAAATTACAATTTTGAATAAATTCTAATAACCTCATTTGATCATACACTACCAGATTGCAATGTATGTTGATAATTGTGTAGATGTGGGGTACAAAGTAAGTATGAGTTGATGAAGGTGTCTCAGAGCACATCTGTCTCTTCAAACACAAAATAGAAAAGAATATTGAATTCCCTATATGTTTGTGTAATTTGTGTTTTTAGCACTCCAACCACAGAACCAGTATTGATATTGTGGTTTATAGCAAATGTAAACTATAGTCTTCATTTTACAGGATTTTCAGAAATCATGTTCATGACCTTGATAAGTCATGACATATTCTGAGGGTGAGCAGTTGAAATATTAACAATCATGTCAAAATAAAAAGTATTCTCATAGGGTTTTTCCTTTGCTATCAACTCTAGTAATGACAAAGTTACCTGCTCACACCTTAAGTGATTTTTCTTTTCAGTAAGACCTATAATGTTGTCATTGATGCGCGCCATAAGCACAATTGTTTTGATTTCGCTTTTGAGGCTGTACAACCTGTGGTACATGCTGAACAGTGTACTGCACCTAAGATGACACTCAGAGAATCCCATTCTTGGACAAAGTCATTTTGTAGAGAGGTAAAGTTGAAAATGATAACTGAATTAAGAAAATGTCCAATATCAAAATGTTAACGGGGAATGTTAATTTAAGACCAGCTGCACAGCCTGTAATGAAAGCAAGAAAATACAAGTATAAATGAATATTCTTTATTTTCCTTTCTTAATCATAGAATGACTCAATAATGCTGTTCTTACACTCTCCCTGAGGTCAACTGAGTAGGAGAGGCAGATATATAGACATATCCTTCAGAGTAGGTGCAAAGATAACCATTAACCAAACAAATGTAAGGACATATAGCATCCATGTCAAAAGGCGGTTTTCCCATTCACTTTGCATGTAATGTCCCATACGTAAGGCATTTGTCCCATACGTAAGCAAACTTTAATTAGTTATAAGATGAAGGACTAATTAAATTTCCTCATTTAGTTTTGCTAATCTGGAGTTGAAATGAATAAATTAGAACTTCCTAAAGTATGATTGGTCAATGTTACAAATCTTCAGAAAAAACTTAAAAAAACATACTCAAATCCTTACGTATGGGACACTATGTTCTGGGAAAGTGCATAATTTGCATAATTAATGTGCTGACCTTGTCTTACCAATTGCAGATTATACTAACTCATACAGGGGTCATGTCCATAAAGGAACTAGGTCAAGGACAAATTCAACTGATTTTAGATGAATATTTATAATTTGTCCCATACGTAGGGTTTGTTTTTGATTTATGCAAATCAAGGCCATATTTCTTGCATAAATTTGCATAATTCAATATTTTCTTTGCTGGAAATATATGATTTAACTCTTTGGCTACAACATGATATCAATAACTTTTTGATAAAATCAAGATGAATTTTGAGCATCTGAGGGGACATTATCTTGGACTTGCCCATATATGAAGATAACTGTTCAAAATGGAAAATATTTGGTGCAAGCACACTGCAGTTTGGAATTGTTACATCACAAAGAGGCATTTACTTACAACACACAAGTGGCAATCATTATGATATTATAGAATCTGTGTGTCCAAGGATCCAAACATCAAGTTCATGTCCAAAGCTGTCAAGATCACAAAATGTAACTGATATGGAAAGACCTGTGACAAGAAAGAGAAAACTCGCAACAAATAAGAAATTTACAAAACAAGTCAATGATTGTCAAATCAGTGTATTAAACAATGAAGTATTAGAGGATGACATGGAACCTGGAGTTAAAATGAGAAGACACACTGAAGAATTTGAAGATGTTAAAACTACTATGCAAACTACAAAAAGGAGAAAAAGAAAAAAAAAGAATGCTATTGTTACTAGACGAAAAAATAGAGATCAAATGAGAGCACAGAGAGAAAAGAAAAAAATTGAGCAAAGGCAGTTAGAAATAGAATGTTCATCAGATGATCAGCCTTTTCTATTCCGCAAAGTTAAAAATGCAGCCGCAAAGAAAGTAAAATATCAAACAGATGTAAATTACAGGTTAAAAAAGAGAAAAGACGTGAAGACGAGACAAAAAGACAAGTACTCCTTTGATCCCACTTACAGAGAAAATGTCAAGAAAGCAATGAGCACAAAGATGAAAGCTAAATATCAAAAGAATGCTTCATTCAGAGAAAGGCTGAAGAAAATGAGAAGATTTTACTATAAAACCAATGTTCTATATAAAGAGACGCTTAAGAAACTGAGGAAAGCTAGATATCAAAACAATGCTTTATTTAGAGAAAAGCTCAAGAAACTGAGGAAAGGTAGATATGAAAATAGTGCTTTATTCAGAGAAAGGCTTAAGAAACTGGGGAAAGCTAGATATCAAGACGACGCTTTATTCAGAGAGAGGCTTAAGAAACTGAGGAAAGGTAGATATCAAAACGATGCTTCATTCAGAGAGAGGCTTAAGAAACTGAGGAAAGCTAGATATCACAGCAATGCTTCATTCAGAGAAAGGCTTAGGAAACTGAGGAAAGGTAGATATCAAAGGAATGCTTTATTGAGAGAGAGACTAAACAAAATAAAGAGAGTTAATTATCAAAACAATATTATATTCAGGGAAAGACATAAGAAAATTATGAGAAAAGTTGCTAGCATTAAGTACCTGACAAATTCTGTGTACAGACAGCAAGTTGCAATGAGAAACGTGAAACGAAAAAAGCAAGAGAAAATTAATATGAGAAATTGTGATCATGTTTTGAAAAAGTTTAGGGAAATTGTTTCACATGGCCCTGAATATGTATGTTGTGTATGTTTGAAATTATTATTCAAAAATCAAGTATTGAAGTGCACAAAAGCAAAATATAATGATACAAAATGCTTAAAAGAGGAGTACTTGCATACATGCAGTGATGACTGTGATATTGACTGTCAAATAGTAAAGTCACCAAGAAATTCTTTATGGATTTGTTACACTTGCCACAGGAAATTATTAGCTGGTAATATGCCTGGTGAAGCTAGCAGAAATAATTTAGAATTACATGGTATTCCTGCGGAACTTGGAAATCTGAATCAGTTGGAAACGCATTTGATTGCTCTAAACATTCCATTTATGAAAATTTTGAACCTGCCTAAAGGAGGACAATATGGAGTACATGGCCCAACAGTTTGTGTACCTTCACGCACAGATGAAACTGTAAAGATATTACCTCGACCAGAGACTGATGATCAATTTATTCGTGTGAAACTGAAGAGGAAACTGTCATATAAAGGATATTATGAATATCAATTTGTCAAGAAGAAGAATGTGCTAGCTGCATTGAAATATTTGAAGAAAAATAATAAGTGGTATTCTGATATTGCTATAGATAATGAATGGAGCTCTGATTTATCAGAGAAAAATAGTCAAGCAGCTTGTGTTAAACCATTGGATTCAAGTGAAACTAATGATGATGATGATGATATAGAGGATGATCAAGATGGACGATTACAAGGCATTCAGTTGGACACATGTTTACAGAAGGTTGATATGAGGCAAGAAGTGCTTGATCAGTTTTTTGATGATATTATATGTTGTGCACCTTGTGAAAAGAATAGTCCTGTATCACTGTTGATGGATAAGAGTAATGAGGCAAAATGTTTTCCTGCTCTATTTCCAACAGGCCAGCCAACATTTCATGATACCAGGTACACTGAAGTAACACTTGGTCGTTATTTACATAATCGCCTGATGCATGTAGACAACAGATTTGCAAAAAATACAGAATATATCTTTTATGCTCAATGTATTTATGAACTGCAACAAATACTTTCTAATGTTTCCATAGCTCTCAGAAAAAGCTCAGTGGAAATAGATAATCCGATATCGATACAATGTTCAGATCTAAAAGATACAAGAAAACTTCGTGAGATACTGGATTCGAATAAAGGATACAAATTTCTGAAACAAATACGGGGAACACCTCCATACTGGCAATCTACGCAGAAAGATGTATTAGCAATGGTTAGACAACTTGGAAAGCCCACATGGTTTGCATCATTTTCCTCGGCTGAGATGAGATGGCCTGAAGTTATTAATACATTGCTAAATCAACAAAGTGATAGGAGAAAAGCAAATGATCTAAATTGGACAGATAAGTGTAATTTATTAAGGTCAAATCCAGTGACAGTAGCTCGTATGTTTGACAAACGCTTTCATGCATTTTTGAACAAAGTGATTCTTTCTCCGGCAGAACCTATTGGCAAAATAATTGACTACTTCTACAGAATTGAATTTCAACAGAGAGGATCTCCACACACACACTGTTTATTTTGGGTTGAAAATGCACCTAAATTGGGTATCGACAAAGATGAAACTGTCATAGATTTTGTTGATAAGTACATTTCATGCAACATTCCATGTGAGGATGAAGATGAGGAACTATATGAAACAGTGAAGAATGTTCAGCTGCATTCAAAGAAACATTCAAAATCATGCAAGAAAAAGGGAACTACTTGTAGATTTAATTTTCCAAGACCACCTTCTGAGAAAACATTTGTTGTGAAGCCTGATGACAATCCAGAAGTTAGAAATGAAGCTCAAGATATTCTGTCTACACTAAAGAATTCATCGTGTATGGAACAGACATATGATAATGCTAGACAGCTCTTTGAAGTTCTTGGGATGTGTCAAAAGGAATTTGAAGATGCCTATAATGCTGTCGCTACAAAAGAAGATATAGTCATGAGAAGAGATCCAAAAGATATATGGGTAAATCAATACAACCCATTCTTACTCAGAGCTTGGAATGCCAATATGGATTTGCAGTATATAACAAATGAGTATGCCTGCATTGTTTATGTTGTGTCATATATGTCAAAAGCAGAAAGAGAGATGGGATTGCTGTTAAAAAATGCAGAAAGTGAAATGAAAGAGGGCAATGAAGATGCTCGGAAAAGTATGAAAGAAATAGGACATGTGTATATGCAAAACCGTGAAGTTTCAGCACAAGAAAGTGTGTATCGTGTTTGTAGCCTGAGATTGAAAGAGTGCTCAAGAAAAGTGGAGTTTATACCTGTTGGACCAAACCCTGTGAGAATGAGTTTACCTTTGAGTGTTATTCAAAACAGACGAGATGATGATGATAGGAGTCCATGGATGCCAAACAGAATCGATAAATATAAAGCGCGACCTGATGGTTTTGAATTTGAAAATATGTGTTTAGCCACATTTTCTTCAAAGTATAGACTACTCAGTGAATCTGATATAAAGGGTAAGAAACAGAAACAGAATGTATTCAAATTGAGAGATCAGCTTGGCTATGTACAAAAACGATCAAGAACCAATGATGCTGTAGTGAGATTTCCTCGTTTTTCACCGACTGTAACCCCAGAAAAATATTATCAGAGTATATTGCAACTGTATTTGCCATTTCGCACTGATAAACAGTTAAAACCTAATCAATTTTTGACATATCAGGAATTTTACCAAACTGGATCTGTACGAATGTATAATAAGAACCTGGAAAGTGTCAAAAGTATTGTCAATGAAAATCTCAGGCAGTTTGAAAAAAATGCTGATATAATTGATCAAGCACAAGAATATCTTGAGAAATTTGGTCCACAAGAAGATGCATGGGGATTACTCTGCCCAGAAACAGAAATTGAAAGACATGAAACTGCTAAAATCCATGAAGAAGTTGAAGATGCTGACAATGAATTTAGAATCCCAGATCTCGAGTCCAAATCTCAGGAAAAAGAGTCATATGGCATAGAATTTCGATCATGTAGTATTTCGAGAGAAGACAGTAATGTCTTATTAAGAACTTTAAATAGCAAGCAACAAAAGGTGTTCTACAAAATACGTCAATGGTGTCTTGACAGAGTTAACGGAAAAGACCTTACAACATTTCAGATATTTGTGACAGGTGGTGCTGGAACAGGAAAAAGTCATCTAGTGAAATGTATATTTAATGAAGGGACAAGAATTCTTAGCAGAATGATGCATAATCCAGATGATATTTCAATTATGAAAGTAGCTCCAACTGGTATTGCAGCTCACAACATTGGTGGTAGTACTATTCATAATGCTCTGTCCATACCCATTTCTGCTACATTACCTTACCAACCCCTTGGAGAAGAAAAGATAAGTCATTTACGTAATCAGCTGGGTCAACTACAGATACTAATAATTGATGAAATATCGATGGTTGATCAGAAGCTATTGTGGTATATACATGGACGTTTAAGGCAAATAAAGCAGACACGTGATGATGCTCCATTTGGAAAGGTTTCAGTTATTGCAGTTGGAGATTTCTATCAGTTACCCCCAGTAAAAGGTACTCCATTGTATAAAGATACATTGCAAAGTTCTTTATGGACAGACAACTTCTCTATAGTTAACTTAGATGAAATAATGAGACAAAAGGATGATGTAAAGTTTGCTGTTCTTTTGAACAAATTAAGGATAAAAGGAAAGACAGATGAATTAGCTAGTGATGATATAGCAGTTCTTCAATCATGCCAAACTGGAGAACAATGTGAGGATGCGCTGCACATATATTCTTCAAACAAACAAGTAAATGACTGGAATAAAATAATGCTTCACAAGAAATGCACAAATATCATATGTATTGATGCAGAAGATTCTGAACTTGATAACGAGGGTGAAAACAAAAGATGTGACAAACCACGAAGATGTACTAAAGCTTCCTTACCAGCATATCTTTGGATTGCTGAAAATTCGAGAGTGATGCTTATCAAAAATGTGAATGTGACGAAAGGCTTATCAAATGGCTGCATTGGCACTGTAACTGACATAGTAAGAGTAAATGAAAATGCAAGACCTACAAGTGTGGTGGTAAAATTTGACAATGAAAAAGTAGGAACTCAGTCAATAGAAATGCAACAGGAATCAATTGGAAAAAAATATAGTAGGAAACAATTTCCCTTTAAATTAGCATATGCATGCACAATACATAAAGTACAAGGCATGACAGTGGAAAAAGCTGTTGTTTCTTTGAAAAATATATTTTTGCCTGGGCAAGCATATGTAGCTCTGAGCCGCATTACATCATTATGTGGACTAACAATTGAAGATTTTGATCCAAAAGTTATGTATTGCAATCCAGCTGTTAAAGAAAGTTTAGAGAACATGCCAACATTTGTTGATGAAACGCTCATTGACAATGATGTCTCCATTGCAACTATGAATATAATGTTACATAACATTCAAGGTCTTAAAGCACATTTCAAAGATATCCAATCAAATTTCCTATTAAAAAAATCTGATATTATTTGTTTAACTGAAACTTGGCTTAATGATGACATTTTTGATGTGAATTTAGATCAGTTCAAAATGTACAATCAGCCTCGGTCAAAGTCTTATTCTGATGAAAGTCCCTTATTTTCTGTACTGAAAAATCAAGCACATGGTGGAGTTGCAGTGTATAGTAAAATCAAATCTATTAGTAGGCTGGATTTACATGTCAATAATCTAGAATATATTACATTTGCAGTAACTTGTCCTTCATGTCTCATTTCAGTGATATATAGACCTCCTAGATATGACAAGAAACAATTTTGTACAAAACTGAAGAGGTTACTTATAGAATTGCAGCAAAGAAGTACAAAATGCATAATTATTGGTGACTTCAATGAAAATCTCAGACAAAATTCAAGTGATTCATGTGTGCATAAATTAATGTGTTCTTACGAATATCAACAACATGTTCTTGATGCTACAACAGAAGGTGATACATTGATTGATCATGTATATAGCACAGGTATGGATACACTTCATGTTGAAGTTATTCCCCTTTATTACAGTTACCATGAAGCTATTAGAATACAGTTTTGATGAGTGGTATCGTGAGTTTATGCAAAGTAATGTGGTATATTCTCAAATTTATGAACATTTATTTTCATTTGTCATATTTCCTTTGATAATACAGAATTAGGTAAACAGAATAGTAATTACAAATGTAGGAGAGTATACGACAATAAAAAAAGATTCTTAGTAGTAGTGATACATTATAGCTAATACCGAAGTGATTGAAGTAAAAAAAAAAAAAAAATGCAATGAGCAAAACATTCAAAGCATGGAGGGATCCACTGAAAAGATCATGCTTGTGAATATGAAACAAGACTTCAATAAAAGAAAGATTACTACAGAAAAAAACTGTCATTACAAAACAAAAAGTGACGAGACTAATATTAAAGACATCGGAATAGACAAGCATATGACAGAAGTAATGATCTTTGACAGTTTGTTGAAAGAAATATTGTGATGCATAACAATGTGAAACGAAAAGATGAGTATTGTATCATTCAGAAATTACTTAGTGAGAGACTAACATTGGCTGTAAGTGTGTTTTGGCAATAGTGCTATTAATAAGATATTAGGTGGCAGCTGATGTAGATACGAGATGAGATTTACCAATGTTGTTTCAAAGTATTTGCTAATGACAGTTTCTTTAAAGCTCAAAAATGTGATCATTGCAGCATACAGTCAATACAATGTAGAACAGAATTAAAATGAAATAGAACAGATATAGAATTGAAGTAAAATAAAGAGCAGACATGAGACAGACATAGAACAGCAATATATTTACATAGCCTAGAAGGTTATTGTGTTTACTATAGGAACTAGATTTTGCAAATTGATCATTTGAGGAAATGTACTGTATATTAATGCGGAAAGTTGAATGCTAAGGAAAAGTTTTCTTGATTGTGTGATAAGTGTAAAGAGCAGTAGCAAAGCCGGGGGGGGGGGGGGGGGGGGGGTACAAGGCTCGTGCTCCCTATATGTAATTTCTGGTCTGCCTCTGATGAGAAGAAGAAAATCAAGGGAAAGCAGGTAATGAAATGTTTAAATGACCCTGAACAAAGTAAGAGTTTTATGTGTATGCAAGATTCTAATTTGCATTTATGTGTTGTAATTCATATCAATGAATACTCCATAATAAAACACAGAGTGACGACTATGGCTCATCATGTTTTTAACACAAGATTTGACTCAGTCATGTATGTGGTATATACCACAAGTTTTGAATCCTTTCACACAAATCAGTTTAACTCGTGCTCAAACCTCTGTTTCCTCAACAGTTCGTATTGATTGATTGCTATCATTTATTAGTGTTTGGCAGACATTGTGCAAGCAAAGAATTGGCGAAATAACACATCAGTCTTGGATTATATCCATATGATCAATATCCAATGGCTTTTCTTTTGCTTGTTGAAGGTTGAACTGGCCTGTGTTTGTGCCTGACATCTCCATCCTTTCATCCAAGTATTGAGGTAAGTTATTTCTGTTCCCAAATCCTCTCCTTTTTATCACACTCGAGGCGAAGGCTCAAGTAAGCTATTGCGATCATTTTTCATCTGACATTTGTCGTTCATTGTCCATTGTGCGTCACGTATAAACTTTTTACATTTTCATTTTCTTGAAAATACCATGACTAATTTTCACCAAACTTGGCTAAAACCATGCTTTAAACCATAAACAATTTATATATAGCGCCAAGTGTCACATAGCCTACAAATAATTTGCAACAAAATACTGTAAAGCATTACATATTCGCGGCGCAAAATTTTAACGACTTTGGGCTGATGGCATTTTTTGGGGGCATAAAATTTTCGCTAATTGCCAGTGGCATTCAATTCATACATTGTAAATAAAAAATAAAATTTGTGAAATTAAGATGCACAAGAACATTCCTCTTTTTATGGATAAGGGTAGACCATGTGACACTTGGCGCTCCATACAAATTGTCCATGGTTTAAAGCATGATGTCAATTGCACCATGTTCTTGAATTCGGGCCAATGTGTCTGAAATATACACAAGAAAGCCTTTTGAAGTCCATATCATTAACAGTTATCACAGTGATATATGTTTACTTTTGTCCCAGTACACACCAAATATCATATTTATGCTAAAATTTGAACGATATTGAAGGAGGAATTTCCAGCATTGGTAACAGTAAATCTTTTATGTTTTTTTTTTTTTTTTTGCCAGGCCTTGGTCAATAGACAGAACATGCTAGCTTTGCAGTATTCTGTTGATGTGATACAGGGACTAGGAGTCTACTAATTGAAGGCCCAAATGAATCAGACCATCTGTGGATCACATTTATCTCTACTGTGTAGATAACCCTACATCAAACTGCGTGGCATGCAAGACACTCTCACACACCTTCCGTCACCATGCCCTGAATGTATAGCTGGGAAAGCATCTGCTAGAGTGTGCCTTCTACGCAGACTATGCGGCCATGACTGGGGAGTCGATTTTACCACTCTCTGCTCCACTTCCCTCGCCCTTGTCTACGCTTCAGCTGATATTGCATTAAAGTATAGATATGAGACCTGGTTTTTGTGTCCAGCAGACGAAGTGTTGCCATGATAAACATAGTTTTGTCAAAACCTTGTGAGTCGAATTACCTCCACAGCATTCAAGCAGTTAAGGTCAAATTTAGTACACGTATGTACGATCTATAGGAATAGACAAGACACCCTTGTGTTACTATCAGGTATGAGCATTGCTATGGTAACACACATTTTTTTCCCCTATCAAACTGAAACATTTAAAGGGATTGTATAGTTTTGGTTGAGACCTAATTTCAGGTTTCTAACATTTTTGGGTGGGGTAATGAAAAACCTTTAATGAAATATGAAAGAGCATGTATAATTCCACGACGAATTCAATGTTTATTTGATGAAAATTGTTTTTTTTTTTTAAATGGCTGTGATATCAAAAACAGAGCGATTCTGATAAAGTATGCGACCCACCTTATATTTCAATCGTTTGTTTTACTTTGTTTTTGGATATTTCAGTCATTCCAAACCCGATTTTCATCAAATAAACTTTTAATTCCTCTTAAGATGGTATGCCCTGTACTATTTCATAAGTGTACTTTTGGTATCTCGCAAAAGGTTAAAAGCCCAATTCTCATCTCCACCAATACTGTACCATCCCTTTAAGCTATTAAGGTTTTGTTTTTGTTTTTTTCATAGGAGTCTGAGGTTTTGGAGCAGGGTATTAATCACCTTCAGTGATAGTTCTAGTTACATAAAGGGCCATCTCAGATTCCACTGATAACCCACATTGCCATTATGTTCAAGATGGCTGCTATGTAATTATATTTAGAATTATTTGATAGTGGAAATTAATCAATTCAAGTGGTTGAAATATATTTTGTATCATAAATTATACATTTAAGTCATTATAGTGCCCACATAATATCTGTTATTTGCCCTTGTTATAAAATGGCGACCATTTTGAAATTGGCTGCAATTGCTTATTTGAAATTTTGTGTTATTGTAAATTTAATCCATTTTAGTAGTGGGAATGCTTCTCCTTTGTGTTCATCATACATCAGTGTAATTATTGTTCACAAATTAATTTTGACCTGTGACAACAATAAATACAGTGTTGGCAGTATTCAAGGTGCCTATCATCTTGAAAATGGCTGCCATTTCTAATTGAAATTTTTTGCTGTTACAGGTCAAACCAATTCCGGAAGTGACAATATTTTTCCTCTGTATTAGAAATTGTAGATTAGTCGTTTTTTTGTCCACATATTCAGCTGAAATTTGATCTGTAACAAACATGGTGACCATTTTTCAATGTAGGTGCCATTGCTTATTTAAAGTTCTTTGATATTAGACGTCAAATCAATTGTAAAGTGAGAATGTTAAAGGGGAAGGCTAGTAACTGATCAGTGGGAATCAGTGGAAATGCTGGGAGATGATTGTTCCAATCCTTATGGGATTCATTCAAGAGTTCATTGTATATCTATTGTTGTGTGAAAATGATTTGCTTCAGAACGGTCTCATATTCAAGTAATGTGCAGATTAATGCTCCGTCACTGACCAGGGACGCTAACCTGGAAGCATTTGAATAACAGGAAAGGGTTAGTTTGCTCTAAGAGTTGTAATTGTCTGTAGTTTGATACACATATGTATTTACATATAATAGAGGTGCTGTGTATACTGTGAAGTGAATCAACCAAAGAAAGGTTTGAATAGCCATAAGAGATACTCGCATGTATATATCATGTTTTATATAAAATATTAAAGGAGTTGTTATTAACTTAACAATGTCATGTCAAATGTATGAAGGATACCAAGAGTATGGTAGATATTGACCGCCCTCATTGAACGTCAGAGATAGTTAAGTCAGTTGGTTCAGTGTCGTCACAAGTGAGGCCTGTAATTCTTTGTGCGTTGATGAAAAAAAAAATGAGAGGTATTGTTTTTAACAGTGACTTATATTGTAAAAAAAAATGACATGTGTGCTTGTGCCAGTGCCATAGATTGTGTCAGACACCTGCTCAGTGGCAGGTCCAGAAGGGGAGGGGGGAGGCGTACGGGGGAGTGTGTAGGAGCACATACCCCGTTAGTTTGAAATAGCAACTCCGCCCGCTGCGAAGTTGGATCCAGCGGTCCGACCAACGAAATTGTTGCGACCCTTCAGATAACCGGCACATTATGTGGTATTGTTATTTAAGAAAACATAATTTCATTATCAGAGTTACAAGGCGTCGGCTATTACTCTTGACAATGTCAAGGCTTTGAAGTAGATTTCAACACAACAGCAAGTTAATTAATGTGTGTACTATATAAATGTCATAGGTATTCAGTATGTATTGTTATTATGTATATGCCTTGGCAGTATGCAGTTTGTAACTGTACAGATTTTTTTTGTGTGTGATAATTTGTTATCATGTTAATTTCTTTTGCATTGTCATGACGTTACCTCCGTAGAAGAAAACTTACCACTGGGGTATTCACAGCAGCCAGATCAGTTGAGTGCCCATATTTCTGTAGAATATGACTTTATATGCTTTATGCAATACCCTAAATGTATAACGCTTAGAGGCTGCCATCACAGAACCACATAAGCAACATGACATGCAATTTTTGTGCCATACTTTGCAGATATGCTTTCTTTGTACTTTTCATTACAGATGTTTAGTTGTCTGTGTTATATCAAGTCTATGCTATAATGCATGTTTTTTGCTTGAGGCCGTTGAACCAACACACTGTTCAGTCGACAGATCAACCTCAAGTGTATTTTACAATCAGTTTTATTTGCTTTTTTTAACCTGCATACTCATTATGTACATGCATTGATATTGTTTTCTAGCAGGTAGTAAAACAGTTTACATACGGTTATTTCTCTTTTTTGTCGTATGTTAGTGCTGGTGAGGACTTACCTACTGGGGGGGGGGGGGGGGGGATACCTTATAGCAGCACGTACCTCATTAGTTTGACAATGAGTCCCCGGCTGAGAGAGGGAGCTATTTCAATTGGTATTATTATCATGTTACTCTCTCTGGACGCTCCCCCGATTGCAAAAAGAAACAAAAGAGGTAATTTTTGATGACCAGTCCTTTGACCACGGTTATGTAAAAAGGTACATGTTGGCTTATCCCATAATACTTGCCACGTAGTCCCCTTTTCCCAACATTAATCGTGGACATACCTCTTACTCTCACTTTGGCTCCTCAACCTCCAGAGGAGATGGACATAAGACCATTGCTCTCCTGCTGCACTACGGAAAGGAGATGCAATTTTCCAGAGGCAATTCCACTCCTTGTTGCTGCGGTTTTGTTATACATGTACAATGTACTTGTAATTCTTGAAATTCATACATGTATATACATGTATTATACCACATCGGTGAGGTGCTTGGTTCCAGCAACGTTTGAATAGTTTTTGAACAATTATTACAGAGGAGGAGTTGCCCTCCTGTTGCACATGTGGGCGCTGAGGCTATTGCATCAGAGATTGATAAGCATGCAGCTTCTCTCATTCGTCAACCCCGTCGTCAATGACTGAGGGTGAACTTTATCCATTTCCAGATCACGACGAATTCCAGATAGCCTGAATGTGAATCTCCAAGATGGGATTGCAGTAGTATCAACGCTATGTGAGTTCCAGACGACGACCAGACGGCGAACGCCCGTTCCAGACGTAGAGTACACGTCAGCATGTCGACCCGTAGCTCGTCGGTGGCAGTGCGCACTGCAGTACACGATCTCGATCGAGGCCTCTTTGGAGAGTGGCGTGGCCAATATATTTCACCAGGGCGACCTGGAATTCTACTCGGACTGTCGCAATGGCTTGTACCTTGTACACCTATTTGTAATTGCCGCACCTTCACTATTATGTCCCCTGAAGCTTAAAACCTTTGTTTGAGCAGATACAGGTGATGCTGTTATATTCTCATTGAGAGTTGTATAGTCAACTCACCGATTAATCAATAATTCTGTTGAAAGCACCCCATAATTATCACCTGCGTGTGATACATAATGTACACGACAATAAAACATGCATATTCATAATTGAACGTAATATTCAGTTGTCAACGACTGTTATTAGTGAATTGAGTGGAGTCATACTCCAGGAATTTGGAATATGTGTTGTCTGTACAGCTGTATATAGTATGATGAGAGTGTGTTTGGTACGCAATCCAGTTACATAACGATAAAAGCGTCTTCTCACATATAACATGTCACGAGGCCTACCTTCCAAGAAGTGCATCAGGCATGTGATCCCTCTTTATTACATGTATTTGATGAAATCTTTGAACGCTTCCATGGTGGTCGAACATGGGGTGGTACAAGGTTTCGCAGTCCATGTTCTTTCTAGGGTAAGTGTGTGTCCCTGAAAAGGGCCTATCCAATCTCCACGTTTCGGCAAGCATGTTCTCGCCATTCTCAAGGGAAGGTTATTTCTTGTTGGTAAAAAAAAAAAAAATTGAACATTCCCCATTTTGTTTTGGAAACGGGCCCCCCTTTCATGGAATTCCTGGAACCGCCCCTGCTGTTAGTGTGCACCCTAACACCAGAGGTCTTCAAATTTGTATGTATCTGAAGAAAGAGGAATAAATTCTGTGTAACCAGTGACCTAAAACAAATGACTGCTTTTGCCTCATTTTTGTGACGGCAAGTACAATACCTAATGATTATCACATGATGGCTATCTACACAAAGAGGTGAACCTTTATTACAAAATATATTCAGAAAGGCAGGCAAATGGAACGCATTGCTATACATGTACAGCCATTTTGCTTTGTTTTGTCACACCAAATGAGTAGGAGTAAGAAGCAGTCTCTTATCATAATTGAGGTTTTGTGTGCAGTGAATAGAATGCATTCTGACATTGATATGCTGCACACGTCAGCTCTTACTTTACCAATGTCAACACTTGATCATGAGACGAAGAACAATGAAAAAAAAAAAAACAAACACCAGTATGAAGGATTTTATACTTGTGGATAAAGCTGTTATGTTTTTCAAACAGTTTGTGTGTGTGTGTGTGTGTGTGTGTGCGTGTGTGTGTGTTTGTGTGTTCCATGTAGGCCTACCATCCACAGCTAAACGTTATTTTAATTAAGACCAACTTACAAAAGTGAACTTGCTTAGAATGAAATATACTGGGGGAAAATATGAATTATGTTGTTACTAATGTAAAGGGTTCACTGATTGAAAGTCCCTTAGACATGAATGTAAAAATTCATTCGGGTCCTGATCACAATAGGCATGACCATACACGTTTCATCTGTGTTTAGAGACTGGCTGTGTGTTGTTTGGATTCTCATTTAGAAAAGGGAGTCATATCTGCCATCTTTGGTACCAATTTCCGTATACACTATAACGAAGATACAGAAAGAAGTACATATGACCTTTGACCCACATTTACACTCCCAAGATGATCAGAGGAAGAAGTGGTTATTTTGTTAAATGATTCTTGCGACATCGTCTATACGTGTGCAAAATATGGGAAAGATAGGACAGGTATTCACCAAGATACAAGATGAAACAATTATGACCTTTGACCCTAATTTAATTTACATACCCAAGTTGGTGTCCGATCAAATATTATTTTATGAAATAATGGACGTGACATGAACTTAACATGTGCAAGATATGGGGATGATAGGGGGCTGTTTTTCTTGAGTTATTGCAAATAAAGTTCCAGAAAGAAAGAAATATCTCAATACATCGAAGATAAGCTTTAATTTCAACTAAGTTTTTTTAACGTGATCCAGACATCGTATGAAAAATCAAGGGGAACAACATCGATATATAGCGCAAAGTCTCCGCTACAACATATTAAAATCTGGGAAAAATTCACCGAAGGGTAAGTGAGCTAGTGCTCGATAAAGACAATCATGTCAATTTTCACATCACAAAAATTTCCTCCCATTTTTGTTGAGACAACACGTCATAACGAACATACAGAAAGAAGTACAGATGACGTTTGACCCCACTTTGCACAGACAAGATGGAATCTGAGCAAAAAGTGGTTATTTTGTGAAATGATTCTTCTAACATGGTCTTTTCGTGTTGAAAATATGGGAAAGATAGGACATACATCACCAAGATATAGGATGAAACATTTATGACCTTTAACCCTAATTTACATACCCAAGATTGTGTCCGATCAAGTAGTTGTTATTTTATGAAATAATTTACGTGACATGAACTAAACACGTGCAAAATATAGGGCAGATGGGAATGTTTTTCTTGAGTTATTGCAAAGAAAGTAGCAGAAAGAAAGAAATATCTCAATTCGTCGAAGATAAGCTTTAATTTCAACCAAGTTTATCCAGACATCGTATGAAAAAAACAAGGGAACAATATTGATAGCGCAAAGTCTCAGCTACAACATATTAAAAACTGGGAGAAATTCACCGAAGCATAAGTGAGCTAGTGCTCGATAAAGACAATCATATAAATTTTCACATCTAGAAAAATTCCCTCCCATAGAGATAACACGTCATTACGAAGATAGAGAAAAAAGTACATATGACTTTTGACCCCACTTTGCACAGACAAGATGTCATCTGAGCAAAAATTGGTTATTTTGTGAACTGATCCTTGTAACATGGTCTTTGCGTGTGCAAAATAAGGGAAAGATAGGACACGTATTCACCAAGATACAGGATGATACATTTATGACCTTTGACCCTAATTTACATACCCAAGATGGTGTCTGATCAAGTAGTTGTTATTTTATGAAATAATGTAAGTGACATGAACTAAATATGTGCAAAATATTGGGCTGATAGGGTTTGTTTTTCTTGAGTTATTGCAAAGAAAGTTGCAAAAAGAAACGAATATGAAAATACATCGAAGATGAGCTTTAATTTCGACCAAGTTTTTGGACGTGATCCCGACACCATATGAAAAAATAAAGGTAACACTTACGATAGCCCAAAGTCTCAGCTACAACATATCGAAATCTGGGAGAAATTCACCGAAGCATAAGTGAGCTAGTACTCAAAAAGGACAGTCATGTCAACTTTCATTTCCAGAAAAACTGCACTCCCATAGAGATAACACGTAAACTGGTTAAATTTGACAAAATTACTTTCAATCCATTTTTACGAGGTGATGCCGTCATCCAATCAAAATGTTGTTATTACATTAATGAAAGATCATTAAATAAGCTACAACATACTGAAATCTGAGTGAAAATTGACAAAGGATAAGTGAGATATGCTCGAATAAACTTGAAATTTGATGACGTCATTTTGAAAAATTACTTTTTTCATTTTATTAAGAAATTTGGTATCTTTTAATCCTTTTTCCAGCATTGCCAACCCATGAAATGACATGTACAACTCATCAGCTTTCAGAATATGTAAAGAAAACAGGGGGTCACCGTCCATCCTGACGAGTAAAATCGGATTTAAAATTGGCGTTTTTTTGGCATAGTTGCACTGTATATCGCCATTGACGCGCGCGCGGAATTTCAACTTTGACGGGCCCGTATGACGTCACATTGAGTCGGATTGACATGAAACTTGGTACAAATATTCCTTGACATTTCAGGCATCCGACAAAGGTAAAAAAACGGGAAATTTCTATTGCATATGAGCTGTGCGTGCGTATATGTGCGCGCGCGTACGCGTCCGTCCAATTTTTTCAATTTTTCAAAAAATGCTGCAAATGGTCTGAAACGTGTGCAAAAAAAAATTCAGCTCGATTTGAGCATACAAATATTTCAACGCGCGCGTACGCGCACGTTTTACGGGTATAAATGAATTTTGAAAACATGAGTAGAATTAGGTTTATTTGAACTATATGTGACGTAAATTTCATTGAAAAATTCTATTCCATTAATGAGATATGAATGAGAATGTGTTTTCATATAATGACGTCATAGTGACGTCACGGTCGACTGATCACTATGATTTTATAAAATTTGTCGTCTTTGGGACATGATACATATATGGTATAATTTTGAAATTGATAGGAAGAGCACTTTCTGAGCTAATCGATACACAACTTTTGAGGAGAAATAAAGAAGAAGAAAAAGAAGAAGAACACCGAAAGAATCCGTACAGATACAGAAGGTGATCCGAGAGGATACTCGGATCACCTAACTAGACTCGGAATTTGTCAAGACTGACAAATTAGGTGATCCGATCTGTTCGTAAATCAACGATTTGAGTCTCCTGATCCCAATAGGCATGACCATACCGGTTTCATCTGTGTTTAGTGGACATTGGCCGTGTGATGTTTGGATTCTCATTTAGAAAAGGGAGTCAGACCTGCCATCTATGGTACACAATTCCGTATACACTAACGAAGATACAGAATGAAGTATATTTGACCTTTGACCCAACTTTGCACAGACAAGATGGCATCTGAGCAAAAAGTGGTTATTTTATGAAATGATCCCTGTAACATGGTCTTTACGTGTGCAAAATATGGGAAAGATAGGACATGTATTCACCAAGATACAGGATGAAACATCTATGACCTTTGACCCTAATTTACATACCCAAGATGACGTCTGATCAAGTAGTTGTTATTTTATGAAATAATGTACGTGACATGAACTAAACATGTGCAAAATATTGGGCTGATAGAGCTTGTTTTTCTTGAGTTATTGTAAAGAAAGTTGCAAAAAGAAAGGAATATCTCAATACATCGAAGATAAGCTTTATTTTCAACCAAGTTTTTGGACATGATCCCGACACCGTATGAAAAAACGAAGGGCACATTACGATAGCGCAAAGTCTCAGCTACATTATATCAAAATCTGGGAGAAATTCACGGAAGCATAAGTGAGCTAGTGCTCGAAAAAGACAGTCATGTCAATTTTCATTTCCAGAAAAACTGCACTCCCATAGAGATAACACGTAAACTGGTCAAATTTGACAAGATTACTTTCAATCCATTTTTACGAGGTGATACCGTCATCCAATCAAAATGTTGTTATTACACTTATGAAAGAGTATTTAATAAGCTACAACATACTGAAATCTGGGTAAAAATTAGCAAAGGATAAGTGAGATACGCTCGAGTGAACTTGAAATTTGATGACGTCATTTTGAAAATTTACTTTTTTAATTTTATTAAGAAATTTGATATCTTTTCATCATTTTTCCAGCATCGCCAACCCATGAATTGACATGTACAACTCATCAGCTTTCAGAATATGTCAAGAAAATGGGGGGTCACCGTCCATCCTGACGAGTAAAATCGGATTCAAAATTGGCGGTTTTTTGGCATTGTTGGACTGTATATCGCCATTGACGCGCGCGCGGAATTTCAACTTTGACGGGTCCGCATGACGTCATATTGAGTCGGATTGACTTGAAACTTGATAGAAATATTCCTTGACATTTCAGGCATCCAATAAGTTTGAAAAAATGGGATATTTCCATTGCATATGAGCTGTGCGTGCGTATATGTGCGCGCGCGTACGCGTCCGTCCAATTTTTTCAATTTTTCAAAAAATGCTCCAAATGGTCTGAAACGTGTCCAAAAAAATTTGAGCTCGATTTGAGGATACAAATATTTCAACGCGCGCGTACGCGCACGTTTTAAGAGAAAATATGAATTTTGAGAATATGAGTAGAATGCGCTTGACTTGAAATATATGTGACGTAAATTTCATTGAAAAATTCCATTCCATTAATGAGATATGATTGAGAATGTGTTTTCATATAATGACGTCATAGTGACGTCACGGTCGACTGATCACTTTGATTTTAGTTCGATTGCCGTCTTCGGGAGACGATACATATATGGTATAAGTTTGAAATTGATAGGAAGAGGACTTTCTGAGCTAATCGATACACAACTTTTGGGGAGAAAGAAGAAAAAGAAGAAGAAAGAATCCGTACAAAAACAGAAGGTGATCCGAGAGGATACTCGGATCACCTAACTAGACTTGGAATTTGTCAAGACTGACAAATTAGGTGATCCGATTTTTTTTTTAATCAATGATTCGAGTCCTGATCGCAATAGGCATGACCATATAGGTTTCATCTGTGTCTAGAGACATTGGCCGTGTGATATTTGGATTCTCATTTAGAAAAGAGAGTCAGATCTGCCATCTTTGGTACCAAATTCGGTATACACTATAACGAAGATACAGAATGAAGTATATTTGACCATTGACCCAACTTTACACAGCCAAGATGGCATCTGAGCAAAAAGTGGTTATTTTGTGAAATGATTCTTGTAACATTGTCTTTGCGTGTGCAAAATATGGGAAAGATAGGACATGTATTCACCAAGATACAGGTTGAAACATTTATGAAAGTTGCAGAAAGAAAGAAATATCTCAATACATTGAAGATAAGTTTGACTTCAACCAAGTATTTTGACGTGATCTCGGCGTCGAATGAAAAAATGGAGAGAACAGTGACAATAGCCCAAAGTCACAGCTACAACATATTAAAATCTGGGAGAAATTCACCGAAGAGTAAGTGAGCTAGTGCTTGATAAAGACCGTCATGTCAATTTTCATTTCCAGAAAAATTCCCTCCCATAGAGATAACACGTAAACTTGTTAAATTTGACAAGGTTACATTATATCCATTTTCACGAGGTGAAGACATCATCCGATTAAATCTTTGATGAACAAAACTTAAAGAGTATTAAATTGGCTACAACATACTAAAATCTGGAAGAAATTCACCGAAGGGTAATTGAGCTAGTCGTCGATAAAGACAATCATGTCAATCTTCACATCTAGAAAAATTCCCTCCCATAGAGATAACACGTCATAATGAAGATAAAGAAAGAAGTACATATGACCTTTGACCCTACTTTGCACAGCCAAGATGGCGTCTGAGCAAAAAGTGGTTATTTTGTGAAATGATTCTTGTAACATGGTCTTTACGTATGCAAAATATGGGAAAGATAAGACATGTATTCACCAAGATACAGGATGAAACATTTTTGACCTTTGACCCTAATTTACATACCCAAGAAGGTGCCCGATCAAGTAGTTGTTATTTTATGAAATAATGTACGTGACATAAACTAAACATGTGCAAAATATTGGGCTGATAGAGCTTGTTTTTCTTGAGTTATTGCAAAGAAAGTTGCAGAAAGAAAGGAATATGAAAATACATGGAAGATAAGCTTTAATTTCAACCAAGTTTTTGGGCATGATGCCGACTCCGTATGAAAAAACGAAGGGCACACTAACGATAGCTGAAAGTCTCAGCTACAACATACTAAAATATGGGAGAAATTCACCGAAGCATAAGTGAGCTAGTGCTCGATAAAGATAGTCATGTCAGTTTTCATTTCCAGAAAAACTGCACTCCCATAGAGATAACACGTAAACTGGTCAAATTTAACAATGTTACTTTTAATCCCTTTTTACGAGGTGATGCCGTCATCCAATCAAATTGTTGTTATTATATATCTGAAAGACCATTTAATAAGCTACAACATATTGAAATTTGGACGAAAATCAACTAAAGAATAAGTGAGATATGCTTGAATGAACTTGAAATTTGATGACATGATTTTGAAAATTTACTTTTTTAACTTTCTTAAGAAATTTGATATATTTTAATCATTTTTCCAGCATTGCCAACCCATGAAATGACATGTACAACTCATCAGCTTTCAGAATATGTAAAGAAAATGGGGGGTCACCGTCCATCCTGACGAGTAAAATCGGATTTAAAATTGGCAGTTTTTTGGCATTGTTGCACTGTATATCGCCATTGACGCGCGCGCGGAATTTCAACTTTGACGGACCCGTATGACGTCATTTTGAGTGGGATTGACTTGAAACTTGGTAGAAATATTTCTTGACATTTCAAACATCCGATCAAAGTGAAAAAACGGGAAATTTTCATTGCATATGAGCTGTGCGTGCGTATATGTGCGCGCGCGTACGCGTCCGTCCGATTTTTTCAATTTTTCAAAAAATGCTCCAAATGGTCTGAAACGTGTGCAAAAAAATTTTGAGCTCGATTTGAGCATACAAATATTTCAACGCGCGCGTACGCGCACGTTTTAAGGGAATATATGAATTCTGAAAATATGAGTAGAATGCGCATAATTTGAAATATATGTGACGTAAATTTCATTGAAAAATTCCTTTCCATTAATGACATATGAATGAGAATGTGTTTTCATATAATGACGTCATAGTGACGTCACGGTCGACTGATCACAATGATTTTACTTGATGGATCGTCTTTGGGACTCGATACATATATGGTATAATTTTGACATTGATAGGAAGAGGACTTTCTGAGCTAACCGATACACAAATTTTGTCCAGAAATAAAGAAGAATAAAGAATCCGTACAGATACAGAAGGTGATCCGAGAGGATTCTCGGATCACCTAACTAGAGATTGTAATTTGTCATCACTGACAAATTAAGGTGATCCGATTTTTTTTTATCAATGATTCGAGTCATGATCGCAATAGGCATGACCATACAAGTTTCATCTGTGTTTAGAGACATTGGCCGTGTGATGTTTGCATTCTCATTTAGCAAAGGGAGTCATATCTGCCATGTTTGGTACCAAATTCTGTATAGGCCCCCTACACTATAACGAAGAAACAGCAACAAATACATATGACCTTTGACCCACCTTTGCACTCCCAAGATTGCATCTGATGAAATAGTGGGTATTTTGTGAAATGATTCTCGCGACATCGTCTATACGTGTGAAAAATATGGGAAAGATAGGACAGGTATTCACCAAGATACAAGATGAAACATTTATGACCTTTGACCCTTATTTACATACCCAAGATGTTGTCCGATCTAGTAGTTGTTATTTTATGAAATAATGTACGTGACATGAACTAAACATGTGCAAAATATGGGGGTGATAGGGCGTGTTTATCTTGAGTTATTGCAAAGAAAGTTGCAGAGAGAAAGAAATATCTCAATACAGCGAAGATAAGCTTTAATTTCAACCAAGTTTTTTATAGTGATCCCGACATCGTATGAAAAAACGAAATGAAACTTACCGATAGCGCAAAGTCTCAGCTACAACATATTAAAATCTGCGAGAAATTCACGGAAGGGTAAGTGAGCTAGTGCTCGATAAAGACAACTATGTCAATTTTCACATTTAAAAAATTCTCTCCCATAGAGATAACACGTCATAACGAAGATACAAAGGGAAGTACATATGACCTTTGACCTCAATTTGCACAGACAAGATGGCATCTGAGTAAAAAGTGGTTATCTTGTGAAATGATCCTTGTAACATGGTCTTTGCGTGTGCAAAATATGGGAATGATAGGACATGTATTCACTAAGATACAGCATGAAACACCTATGACCTTTGACCCTAATTTACATATCCAAGATGGTGTCTGATCAAGTGCTTGTTATTTTATGAAATAATTGACGTGACATGAACTAAAAATGTGCAAAATATGGAAGTGATAGAGGCCGTCTTTCTTGAGTTATTGCACAGAAAGTTGCAGAAAGAACGAAATATCTCAATACATCGAAGATAAGCCTGAATTTCAACCAAAATTTTCGACGTGATTCCGACATCGTATGAAAAAACAAAGGGCACACTCACGGTAGCGTAAAGTCTCAGCTACAACATATCAAAATCTGGGAGAAATTTACCGAAGGGTAAGTGAGCTAGTGCTCGATAAAGATAGTCATGTCAATTTTCATTTCCAGAAAAACTGCACTCCCATAGAGATAACACGTAAACTGGTCAAATTTGACAAGATTACTTTCAATCCATTTTTACGAAGTGATACCGTTATCCAATCAAAATGTTGTAATTTTATGTTTGAAAGAACATTAAATAAGCTACATCATACTGAAATCTGGGTGAAAATTGACAGAAGACTCGTGAGATACGCCTGAATGAACTTGAAATATGATGACGTCATTTTGAAAATTTACTTTTTTTACTTTATTAAGAAATTTGATATCTTTTAATCATTTTGTCAGCATTGCCACCCCATGAAATGACATGTACAACTCATCAGCTTTCAAAATGTGTACAGAAAATGGGGGGTCACCGTCCATCCTGACGAGTAAAATCGGATTTAAAATTGTCATTTTTTTGGCATAGTTGCACTGTATATCGCCATTGACGCGCGCGCGGAATTTCAACTTTGACGGGCCCGTATGACGTCATATTGCGTCGGATTGACTTGAAACTTGGTAGACATATTCCTTGACATTTCAGGCAGCCGATAAGTGTGAAAAACCGGGAAATTTCTATTGCATATGAGCTGTGCGTGCGTATATGCGCGCGCGCGTACGCGTCCGTCCAAATTTTTCAATTTTTCAAAAAATGCTCCAAATGGTCTGAAACGTGTGCAAAAAAAATTTGAGCTCGATTTGAGCATACAAATATTTCAACGCGCGCGTACGCGCACGTTTTAAGGCATAGATGAATTTTGAGAATATGAGTAGAATGCACTTGACCTGAAATATATGTGACGTAAATTTCATTGAAAAAATCCATTCCATTAATGAGATATGATTGAGAATGTGTTTTCATATAATGACGTCATAGTGACGTCACGGTCGACTGATCACCATGATTTTAGTTCGATTGCCGTCTTTGGGAGACGATACATATATGGTATAAGTTTGACATTGAAAGGCAATGCACTTTCTGAGCTAACCTCTGCACAAATTTTGTCCAGAAACAAAGAAAGAAAGATTCCGTACAGATACAGAAGGTGATCCGAGAGGATACTCGGATCACCTAAAGAAGAAGAAAGAATCCGTACAGATACAATAGGTGATCCGAGAGGATACTCGGATCACCTAATAAAGAAGAATAAAGAATCAGTACAGATACAGAAGGTGATCCGAGAGGATACTCGGATCACCTAACTAGACTCGGAATTTGTCAACACTGACAAATTAGGTGATCCGATCTTTTCTGAAATCAGTGATTTGAGTCCTGATCCAAATATTCAGGACCATACAGGTTTCATTCGTGTTGACGGGACATTGGCCGTGTGATGTTTGGATTCTCATTTAGAAAAGGGAGTGAGACCTGCCATCTTTGGTACCGAATTCCGTATACACTAACGGATATACAGAATGAAGTATATTTGACCTTTGACCTCACTTTGCACACCCAAGATGGCGTCTAAGCAAAAAGTGATTATTTTATGAAATGATTCTTGTAACATGGTCTTTGCGTGTGCAAAATATGGGAAAGATAGGCCATGTATTCACCAAGATACAGGATGAAACATTTATGACCTTTGACCCTAATTTACATACCCAAGATGGTGTCCGATCAGGTAGTTGTTATTTTATGAAATAATGTACGTGACATGTACTAAACATGTGCAAAATATGGGTTTGGTAGCCATTGTTGTTGTTCATCTATTGCACAGAAAGTAGTAGAAAGAAAGAAAAATAAAGAAAAACTTATTTTATTTTATAGAAATTTGAAGGAGAAGCATAAAAAAATCAGAAAAAGATAAAGTAAGGAAAGGGAGATAAAGATTAACTAAAGAAAAAGAAGAAAAAAAGTGTTTAAAAAAATTTAAAAAAATATTGGCAGGGGGTGGGCCTCGAACCAGGGACCTTAGGATTACGAGTCGGATGCGCTACGCAATGACCTATTTCATTCTCCATAGGCCCTGTGTATTAAGCAAAATGACGCTGCATCGAAGCATCGTGCCATTTTCAACCAAGTTTTTCGACGTGATGCCGACGTCGTATGAAAAAATGGAGGGCACACTTATGATAGCCCATAGTCTCAGCAACAACATACTACAATCTGGGAGAAATTCACCGAAGCATAAGTGAGCTAGTGCTCGAAAAAGAGAGTCATGTCAATTTTCACTGCCAGAAAAACTGCTCTCCCATAGAGATAACACGTAAACTGGTCAAATTTGACAATATTACATTCAATCCATTTTTACGAGGTGATGCCGTCATCCAATCAAAATGTTGTTATTATATTAATGAAAGATCATTTAAAACGCTACAACATACTGAAATCTGGTTACAAATTGGCAAAGGATAAGTGAGATACGCTCAAGTGAACTTGAAATTTGATGACGTCATTTTGAAAATTTACTTTTTTTAACTTTGTTAAGAAATTTGATATCTTTTAATCATTTTGCCAGCATCGCCAACCCATGAAAAAACATGTCCAACTCATCAGCTTTCAGAATATGTAAAGAAAATGGGGGGTCACCGTCCATCCTGACGAGTAAAATCGGATTTAAAATTGGCGTTTTTTTGGCATCGTTGCAGTGTATATCGCCATTGACGCGCGCGCGAAATTTTAACTTTGACGGGCCCGTATGACGTCATATTGAGTTGGATTGACTTGAAACTTGGTAGAAATATTCCTTGACATTTTAGGCATCCGATAAGTGTAAAAGAACGGGAAATTTCCATTGCATATGAGCTGTGTGGGCGAATATGTGCGCGCGCGTACGCGTCCGTCCAATTTTTTCAATTTTTCAAAAAATGCTTCAAATGGTCTGAAACGTGTGCAAAAAAAATTTGAGCTCGATTTGAGCATACAAATATTTCAACGCGCGCGTACGCGCACGTTTTAAGAGAAAATATGAATTTTGAGAATATGAGTAAAATGCGCATAACTTGAAATGTATGTGACGTAAATTTCATTGAAGAATTCTATTCCATTAATGAGATATGATTGAAAATGTGTTTTCATATAATGACGTCATAGTGACGTCACGGTCGACTGATCACTATGATTTTACTTGATCTGTCGTCTTTGGGACATCATACATATATGGTATAAGCTTGACATTGAAAGGTAATGCACTTTCTGAGCTAACCGCTGCACAAATTTTGCCTAGAAATAAAGAAAAACTAGACTCGGAATTTGTCAACACTGACAAATTAGGTGATCCGATCTCTTTGAAAATCAATGATTTGAGTCCTGATCCAAATATTCGTGACCATAGAGGTTTCATCTGTGTTGACGGGACATTGGCCGTGTGATGTTTGGATTCTCATTTAGAAAAGGGAGTGAGACCTGCCATCTTTGGTACCGAATTCCGTATACACTAACGGAAATACAGAATGAAGTATATTTGACCTTTGACCTCACTTTGCACACCCAAGATGGCGTCTAAGCAAAAAGTGATTATTTTATGAAATGATTCTTGTAACATGGTCTTTGCGTGTGCAAAATATGGGAAAGATAGGACATGTATTCACCAAGATACAGGATGAAACATTTATGACCTTTGACCCTAATTTACATACCCAAGATGGTGTCTGATCAAGTAGTTGTTATTTTATGAAATAATGTACGTGACATGTACTAAACATGTGCAAAATATGGGACTGATAGCCATTGCTGTTGTTCATCTATTGCACAGAAAGTAGTAGAAAGAAAGAAAAATAAAGAAAAAATTATGTTATTTTATAGAAATTTGAAGGAGAAGCATAAAAAAATCAGAAAAAGATAAAGTAAGGAAAGGGAGATTAAGATTAACTAAAGAAAAAGAAGAAAAAAGGTGTTTAAAAAAATTAAAAAAAAATATTGGCAGGGGTGAGCCTCGAACCAGGGACCTTAGGGTTACGAGTCGGATGCGCTACGCAATGACCTATTTCATTCTCCATAGGCCCTGTGTATTAAGCAAAATGACGCTGCATCGAAGCCTCGTGCCATTTTCAACCAAGTTTTTTGACGTGATGCCGACGTCGTATGAAAAAATGGAGGGCACATTCACGATAGCCCAAAGTCTCAGCTACAACATACTAAAATCTGGAAGAAATTCACCGAAGCATAAGTGAGCTACTGCTCGAAAAAGAGAGTCATGTCAATTTTCACTGCCAGAAAAAACTGCTCTCCCGTAGAGATAACACGTAAACTGGTCAAATTTGACAATATTACATTCAATCCATTTTTACGAGGTGATGCCGCCATCCAATCAAAATGTTGTTATTATATTAATGAAAGATCATTTAATAAGCTACAACATACTGAAATCTGGGTGTAAATTGGCAAAGGATAAGTGAGATACGCTCGAGTAAACTTGAAATTTGATGACGTCATTTTGAAAATTTACTTTTTTTACTTTATTAAGAAATTTGATATCTTTTAGTCATTTTGCCAGCATCGCCAACCCATGAAATAACATGTCCAACTCATCAGCTTTCAGAATATGTACAGAAAATGGGGGTTACCGTCCATCCTGACGAGTAAAATCGGATTTAAAATTGGCGTTTTTTTGGCATCGTTGCACTGTATATCGCCATTGACGCGCGCGCGGAATTTCAACTTTGACGGACCCGTATGACGTCATATTGAGTTGGATTGACTTGAAACTTGGTAGAAATATTCTTTGACATTTTAGGCATCCGATAAGTGTAAAAAAACGGGAAATTTCCATTCCATATGAGCTGTGTGGGCGAATATGTGCGCGCGCGTACGCGTCCGTCCAATTTTTTCAATTTTTCAAAAAATGCTCCAAATGGTCTGAAACGTGTGCAAAAAAAATTTGAGCTCGATTTGAGCATACAAATATTTAAACGCGCGCGTACGCGCACGTTTTAAATGAAAATATGAATTTTGAGAATATGAGTAAAATGCGCATAACTTGAAATGTATGTGACGTAAATTTCATTGAAGAATTCTATTCCATTAATGAGATATGATTGAAAATGTGTTTTCATATAATGACGTCATAGTGACGTCACGGTCGACTGATCACTATGATTTTACTTGATCTGTCGTCTTTGGGACATCATACATATATGGTATAAGTTTGACATTGAAAGGTAATGCACTTTCTGAGCTAACCGCTGCACAAATTTTGCCCAGAAATAAAGAAGAACTAGACTCGGAATTTGTCAACACTGACAAATTAGGTGATCCGATCTATTGGGAAATCAATGATTTGAGTCCTGATCCCAATAGGCATGACCATACAGGTTTCATCTGTGTTGAGGGGACATTGGCCATGTGATGTTTGGAGTTTCATTTAGAAAAGGGAGTCAGACCTGCCATCTTTGGTACCGAATTCCGTATGCACTAACGAAGATACAGAATGATGTATATTTGACCTTTGACCCCATTTTGCACACCAAAGATGGCATCTGAGCAAAAAGTAGTTTTTTGTGAAATGATTCTTGTAAAATGGTCTTTGCGTGTGCAAAATATTGGAAAGATAGGACAAGTATTCACCAAGATACAGGACGAAACATTTATGACCTTTGACCCTAATTTACATTAGATGGTGTCCGATCAAGTAGTTGTTATTTTATGAAATAATGTACGTGACATGAACTAAACATGTGCAAAATATGGTGGTGATAGAGGCTGTTTTTCTTGAGTTATTGCAAAGAAAGTTGCAGAAAGAAAGAAATATCTCAATACATCGAAGATAAGCTTTAATTTCAACCAAGTTTTTTTTTAGCATGATCCAGACATCGTATGAAAAAACAAAAGGCACATTTCTGATAGCGCAAGGTCTCAGCTACAAAATATTAAAATCTGGGAGAAATTCACCGAAGGGTAAGTGAGCTAGTGCTCGATTAAGACAACCATGTCAACTTTTACATCTAGAAAAATTCCCTCCCATAGAGATAACACGTCATAACGAAGATACAGAAAAAAGTACATATGACCTTTGACCCTACTTTGCACAGACAAGATGGCATCTGAGCAAAAAGTGGCTATTTTGTGAAATGATCCTTGTAAAATGGTCTTTACGTGTGCAAAATATGGGAAAGATAGGACATGTATTTACTAAGATACAGGATGAAATATTTATGACCTTTGACCCTAATTTACATACCCAACATGGTGTCCGATCAAATAGTTGTTATTTTATGAAAAAATGTACGTAACATAAACTATACATGTGCAAAATATGGGGGCGAAAGGGGCTGTCGTTCTTGAGTTATTGCAAAGAAAGTTGCAGAAAGGAAGAAATATCTCAATACATCGAAGATAAGCTTTAATTTCAACCAATTTTTTTGACATGATGCCGACGTCGTATGAAAAAATGAAGGGCACACTCACGATAGCCCAAAGTCTCAGCTACAACATATTAAAAATTGGCAGAAATTCACCGAAGCATAAGTGAGATAGTGCTCGAGAAAGATAGTCATGTCAATTTTCATTTCCAGAAAAACTGCACTCCCATAGAGATAACACGTAAACTGGTCAAATTTGACAAAATTACTTTCAATCCATTTTTACGAGGTGATGCCGTCATCCAATCAAAATGCTGTTATTATATTAATGAAAGAACATTTAATAAGCTACAACATACTGAAATTTGTGTGAAAATCGGCGAAGGATAAATGAAATACGCTCGAGTGAACTTGAATTTTGATGACGTCATTTTGAAAATTTACTTTTTTTACTTTATTAAGAAATTTGATATCTTTTCATCATTTTTTCAGCTTCGCCAACCCATGAAATGGCATGTACAACTCATCAGCTTTCAGAATATGTAAAGAAAACGGGGGGTCACCGTCCATCCTGACGAGTAAAATCGGATTTAAAATTGGCGGTTTTTTGGCATAGTTGCACTGTATATCGCCATTGACGCGCGCACGGAATTTCAACTTTGACGGGCCCGTATGACGTCATATTGAGTCGGATTGACTTGAAACTTGGTAGAAATATTCCTTGACCTTTCAGGTATCCGATCAAAGTAAAAAAACGGGAAATTTCTATTGCATATGAGCTGTGCGTGCGTATATGCGCGCGCGCGTACGCGTCCGTCCAATTTTTTCAATTTTTCAAAAAATGCTCCAAATGGTCTGAAACGTGTGCAAAAAAAATTTGAGCTCGATTTGAGCATACAAATATTTCAACGCGCGCTTACGCGCACTTTTTAATAACAAATGTGAATTTTGATAATATGAGTAGAATGCGCTTGACTTGAAATATACGTGACGTAAATTTCATTGAAAAATTCCTTTCCATTAATGAGATATGCATGAAAATGTGTTTTCATATAATGACGTCATAGTGACGTCACCGCAGACTGATCACTATGATTTTACAAAATTTGTCGACTTTGGGACATGATACATGTATGGTATAATTTTGAAATTGATAGGAGGAACACTTTCTGAGCTAATCGAAACACAACTTTTGAGGAGAAATAAAGAAGAAGAAGAAGAAGAACCAAAGAATCCGTACAGATACAGAAGGTGATCCGAGAGGATACTCGGATCACCTAATAAAAAAAATATGAAGAACAAAGAATCAGTACAGATACAGAAGGTGATCCGAGAGGATACTCGGATCACCTAATAAAAATATGAAGAACAAAGAATCAGTACAGATACAGAAGGTGATCCGAGAGGATACTCGGATCACCTAAGAATCCGTACAGATACAAAAGGTGATCCGAGAGGATACTCGGATCACCTAAAGAATCAGTACAGATACAGAAGGTGATCCGAGAGGATACTCGGATCACCTAATAAAAAAAACAAAGAATCCGTACAGATACAGAAGGTGATCCGAGAGGATATTCGGATCACCTAAGAATCAGTACAGATACAGAAGGTGATCCGAGAGGATACTCGGATCACCTAATTAACCACTTTTTGCTCAGATGCCATCTTGGCTGTGCAAAGTTGGGTCAATGGTCAAATATACTTCATTCTGTATCTTCGTTATAGTGTATACCGAATTTGGTACCAAAGATGGCAGACCTGACTCTCTTTTCTAAATGGGAATCCAAACATCACACGGCCAATGTCTCTAAACACAGATGAAACCTATATGGTCATGCCTATTGCGATCAGGACTCGAATCATCGATTAAAACAAATCGGATCACCTAATTTGTCAGTCTTGACAAATTCCAAGTCTAGTTAGGTGATCCGAGCATCCTCTCGGATCACCTTCTGTTTCTGTACGGATTCTTTCTTCTTTTTATTTCTCCCCAAAAGTTGTGCATCGATTAGCTCCGAAAGTCTTCTTCCTATCAATTTCAAACTTATACCAGACATGTATCGTCTCCCAAAGACGGCAATCGAACTAAAATCAAAGTGATCAGTCGACCGTGACGTCACTATGACGTCATTATATGAAAACACATTCTCAATCATATCTCATTAATGGAATGGAATTTTTCAATGAAATTTACGTCACATATATTTCAAGTCAAGCGCATTCTACTCATATTCTCAAAATTCATCTATACCTTAAGACGTGCGCGTACGCGCGCGTTGAAATATTTGTATACTCAAATCGAGCTCAAATTTTTTTTGCACACGTTTCAGACCATTTGGAGCATTTTTTGAAAAATTGAAAAAATTGGACGGACGCGTACGCGCGCGCACATATTCGCACGCACAGCTCATATGCAATGGAAATTTCCCGTTTTTTTACATTTATCGGATGCCTAAAATGTCAAGAAATATTTCTACCAAGTTTCAAGTCAATCCGACTCAATATGACGTCATACAGGCCCGTCAAAGTTGAAATTCCGCGCGCGCGTCAATGGCGATATACAGTGCAACAATGCCAAAAAACTGCCAATTTTAAATCCGATTTTACTCGTCAGGATGGACGGTGACCCCCCATTTTCTTTACATATTCTGAAAGCTGATGAGTTGAACATGTTATTTCATGGGTTGGCGATGCTGGCAAAATGATTAAAAGATATCAAATTTCTTGATAAAGTAAAAAAAATAAATTTTCAAAATGACGTCATTAAATGTCAAGTTCACTCGAGCGTATCTCACTTATCCTTTGCCAATTTACACCCTGATTTCGGTATGTTGTAGCTTATAAAATGGTCTTTCATTAATATAATTACAACATTTTGATTGGATGACGGCATCACCTCGTAAAAATGGATTGAATGTAATATTGTCAAATTTGACCAGTTTACGTGTTATCTCTATGGGAGGGCAGTTTTTCTGGCAGTGAAAATTGACATGACTCTCTTTTTCGAGCACTAGCTCACTTATGCTTCGGTGAATTTCTCCCAGATTTTAGTATGTTGTAGCTGAGACGTTGGGCTATCGTAAGTGTGACCTCCATTTTTTCATACGACGTCGGCATCACGTCGAAAAACTTCGTTGAAAATGGCACGAGGCTTCGATGCAGCGTCATTTTGCTTAATACACAGGGCCTATGGAGAATGAAATAGGTCATTGCGTAGCGCATCCGACTCGTAATCCTAAGGTCCCTGGTTCGAGGCTCACCCCTGCCAATATTGTTTTAATTTTTTAAACACTTTTTTCTTCTTTTTCTTTAGTTAATCTTAATCTCCCTTTCCTTACTTTATCTTTTTCTGATTTTTTTTATGCTTCTCCTTCAAATTTCTATAAAATAACATAATTTTTTCTTTATTTTTCTTTCTTTCTACTACTTTCTGTGCAATAGATGAACAACAACAATGGCTACCAATTCCACATTTTGCACATGTTTAGTATATGTCACGTACATTATTTCATAAAATAACAACTACTTGATCGGACACCATCTTGGGTATGTAAATTAGGGTCAAAGGTCATAAATGATTTATCCTGTATCTTGGTGAATACATGTCCTATCTTTCCCATATTTTGCACACGTAAAGACCATGTTACAAGGATCATTTCACAAAATAACCTGTTTTGGCTCAGAGGCCATCTTGTCTGTGCAAAGTGGGGTCAAAGGTCATATGTACTTCTTCCTGTATCTTCGTTATGACGTCTTATCTCTATGGGAGGGAATTTTTCTAGATGTGAAAATTGACATGATTGTCTTTATCGACGACTAGCTCACTTACCCTTCGGTGAATTTCTTCCAGATTTTAGTATGTTGTAGCCAATTCAATACCCTTTAAGTTTTGTTCAATCAAAATTTTAATCGGATGATGTCTTCACCTCGTGGAAATGGATATAATGTTACCTTGTCAAATTTAACCAGTTTACGTGTTATCTCTATGGGAGGGAATTTTTCTGGAAATGAAAATTGACATGACGGTCTTTATTGAGCACTAGTTCACTTACTCTTCGGTGAATTTCTCCCAGATTTTAATATGTTGTAGCTGAGACTTTGGGCTATCGTCAATGTTCGCTCCAGTTTTTCATACGACGCCGAGATCACGTCAAAAAACTTGGTTGAAATCAAACTTATCTTCGATGTATTGAGATATTTCTTTCTCTCTGCAACTTTCTTTGCAATAACTCAAGAAAAACAGCCCCTATCATCCCCATATTTTGCACATGTTTAGCTCATGTCACGTACATTATTTCATAAAATAACAACTACTTGATCAGACACCATCTTGGGTATGTAAATTAGGGTCAAAGGTCATAAATGTTTCATCCTGTATCTTGGTGAATACATGTCCTATCTTTCCCATATTTTGCACAAGCAAAGACCATGTTACAAGAATCATTTCACAAAATGGCAGACCTGACTCTCTTTTCTGAATGAGAATCCAAATATCACATGGCCAATGCCCATAACCACAGATGAAACCTTTACGGTCATGCCTATTGGGATCAGGACTCAAATCATTGATTTTCGAAAAGAGTACTAGCTCACTTACCCTTCGGTGAATTTCTCCCAGATTTTAATATGTTATAGCTTAGACTTTGCGCTATCGTACGTGTCCCCTTAGTTTTTCATACGGTGTCGGGATCACGTCCAAAAACGTGGTTAAAATTAAAGGTTATCTTCGATGTATTTTCATATTTCTTTCTTTCTCCAATTTTCTTTGCAATAACTCAAGAAGAATAGCCCCTATCACCCCCATATTTTGCACATGTTTAGTTCATGGTACGTACATTATTTCATAAAATAACAACCACTTGATCAAACACCATCTTGACATGTAAATAAGGGTCAAAGATCATAAATGTTTCATCCTGTATTTTAGTCAATACTATCTCTCCCATATGTTGCACACGCAAAGACCATGTCACATCGATCATTTCACCAAGTAATCACTTTTTGTTCAGATGCCATCTTGGCTGTGCAAAGTGGGCTCAATGATCAAATATACTTCATTCTGTATCCTCGTTATATTGTGAACGGAATTTGGTACCATAGATGGCAGACCTGACTCCCTTTTCAAAATCAGTATCCAAACATCACACAGCCAATATCCCTAAACACAGATGAAACCTGTATAGTCATGCCTATATTGGGATCAAAACTCAAACCACTGATTTTCAAAAGATCGGATCACCTAATTTGTCAGTCTTGACAAATTCCAAGTCTAGTTTGTTTCTTTATTTCTCCTCAAAAGTTGTGCAGAGGTTAGCTCAGAAAGTCCTCTGCCTATCAATTTCAAAATTATACCATGTATGTATCATGTCACAAAAATGACAGATCTAATGTATCATAATGATCAGTCGACCGTGACGTCACGATGACGTCATTATATGAAAACACATTTTCATTCATATCTCATTAATGGAATGGAAATTTTCAATGAAATTTATGTCACATATATTTCAAATTAAGCGCATTCTACTCATATTATCAAAATTCATATTTATTATTAAAACGTGCGCGTACGCGCGCGTTGAAATATTTGTATGCTCCAATTGAGCTCAAAATCTTTTTGCACACGTTTCAGACCATTTAGAGCATTTTTTGAAAAATTGAAAAAATCGGACGGACGCGTACGCGCGCGCACATATACGCACGCACAGCTCATGTGCAATAGAAATTTCACGTTTTTTCACTTTGATCGGATGCCTGAAAAGTCAAGGAATATTTCTACCAAGTTTCAAGTCAATCCGACTCAATATGACGTCATACGGGCCCGTCAAAGTTGAAATTCCGCGCGCGCGTCAATGGCGATATACAGTGCAACAATGCCAAAAAACCGCCAATTTTAAATCCGATTTTACTCGTCAGGATGGACGGTGACCCCACACTTTCTTTACATATTTTGAAAGCTGATGAGTTGTACATATCATTTCATGGGTTGGCGATACTGAAAAAATGATTAAAAGATATCAAATTTCTTAATAAAGTAAAAAAAGTAAATTTTCAAAATGACGTCATCAAATTTCAAGTTCACTCGAGCGTATCTCACTTATCCTTGGCCAATTTTCACCCAGCTTTCAGTATGTTGTAGCTTATTAAATGTACTTTCATATTTATAATTAGAAAATTTTGATTGGATGACGTCATCACCTCATAAAAATGGATTGAATGTATCCTTGTAAAATTTGATCAGTTTACGTGTTATCTCTATGGGAGAGCAGTTTTTCTGGAAGTGAAAATTGACATGACTATCATTTTCGAGCACTAGCTCACTTATGCTTCGGTGAATTTTTCCGAGATTTTAATATGTTGTAGCTGAGACTTTGTGCTATCGTAAATGTGCCCTCCGTTTTTTCATACGACGTCGGCATCACGTCAAAAAACTTGGTTGAAAATGGCACGTGGCTTCGATGCAGCGTCATTTTGCTTAATACACAGGGCCTATGGAGCATGAAATAGGTCAGTGCATAGCGCATCCGACTCGTAATCATAAGGTCCCTGGTTCGAGGCTCACCCCTACCAATATTTTTTTGATTTTTTTAACACTTTTTTTTCTTCTTTTTCTTTAGTTAGTCTTAATCTCCCTTCCTAAGTTTATCTTTTTCTGGGTTTTTTATGCTTCTCCTTCAAATTTCTATACAATAACTTAAGTTTTTCTTTGTTTTTCTTTCTTTCTTCTACTTTCTGTGCAATAGATCAACAACAAATTGGCTATCAACCTCATATTTTGCACATGTTTAGATCATGTCACGTACATTATTTCATAAAATAACAACTACTTGATCGGACACCATCTTGGGTATGTAAATTAGGGTCAAAGGTCATAAATGTTTCGTCCTGTACCTTGGTCAATACAGTCAGGTCCTACCTTTCCCATATTTTGCACACGCAAAGACCCTGTTACAAGAATCATTTCACAAAATAACCACTTTTTGATCAGATGCCATCTTGTCTGTGCAAAGTGGGGTCAAACGTCATATGTACTTCTTTCTGTATCTTCGTTATGACATGTTATCTCTATGGGAGGAAATTTTTCTGTATGTGAAAATTGACAGGATTGTCTTTATCGAGCACTAGCTCACTCACCATTCGGTGATTTTTTCCTAGATTTTAATATGTTGTAGCTGAGACTTTGCGCTATTGTATGTGTTCCCTTCGATTTGTCATACGATGTCGGGATCACATCAAAAAAACTTGGTGGAAATTAAAGCCCATCTTCGATGTATTGAGATTTTGCTCTTTTTCTGCAACTTTTTTTTTTTGCAATAACTCAAGAAAAACATCCCCTATCATCCCCATATTTTGCACATATTTAGTTCATGTCACGTGCATTATTTCATAAAATATCAATTACTTCATCAGACACCATCTTGGGTATGTAAATTAGGGTCAAAGGTCATAAATGTTTCATCCTGCATCTTGGTGAATACATGTCCTACCTCTTCCATCATTTTGCACACGCAAAGACCATGTTACAAGAATCATTTCACAAAATAACCACTTTTTGCTCAGATGCCATCTTGTCTGTGCAAAGCGGGGTCAAAGGTCATATGCACTTCTTTGTGTATCTTCGTTATGACGTGTTATCTCTATGGGAGGGAATTTTTCTAGATGTGAAAATTGACATGATTGTCTTTATCGAGCACTAGCTCACTCACCATTCAGTGATTTTCTCCTTGATTTTAATATGTTGTAGCCGAGACTTTGCGCTATCGCATGTGTTCCCTTTGGTTTTTTCATACGATGTCGGGATCACGTTAAAAATTTTGGCTGAGATTAAAGCTTATCTTCGATATATTCAGATATTTCTTTCTGCAACTTTCTTTGCAATTGACTCAAAACAGCCCCTATCACCCCCATATTTTGCACATGTTTAGTTCATGTCACGTACATTATTTCATAAAATAACAACTACTTGATCAGACGCCATCTTGGGTATGTAAATTAGGGTCAAAGGTCATAAATGGTTCATCCTGTATCTTGGTGAATACATGTCCTTTCTTTCCCATATTTTGCACACGTAAAGACCATATTACAGGGATCATTTCGCAAAATAACCACTTTTTGCTCAGATGCTGTCTTGTCTGTGCAAAGTGGGGTCAAAGATCAAATATACTTCATTCTGTATCTTAGTGTTGTGTACCATCGATAGCAGGTCTGACTCCCGTTTCAAAATGAGAATCCAAACATCACACGGCCAATGTCCCTATTCACACAGATGAAACCTGTTTCGTCATGCCTATTGGGATCGGGACTAAAATCATTGATTTCCGAAGAGATCGGATCACCTAATTTGTCAGTGTTGACAAATTCCAAGTCTAGTTGATTGTTTGATCCTTCAGTGCAGCAGTGTATTACAGTACAATCAGGCTACTAGTAAATTGTTTCTTTTACCCGCTCAACGCTAGAGGGCGGCAGCCATTTCCGTTTCACCAGCGACTGTGATCTCTGCTGGAGCTCTCCATGGAGCTACCATCCATGGTCAAAGGTTGAGCGTAGCGTAGATATAATAGCCGATCTACTGTATTTATGATAAAGAGCACGCACTAACGAATGACACCCTAGCTGGCCGTAAACAGTGAACCTGCTTCTCTATTAAACCATTGTTTAGTTTCCTATTTTGTCTATGATGGCAGATGACCAATCTCACTACATTGAACTATCGGGCAACCCTATAAAATTTGAACCGATAAGTCGGCAGACGAATGTCTTTTACGATGAAGTGAAACGTCAGGTAAGTTAGACCGGTAGAGCCTGCGCCAGCACGTAGAAAGTAGCACGGTTGAAGCAATAGATGGGCGTATGCTGCCCCCGAGGCGCCCCGTACTCAGCGACCGTGAGCCGCACGAGCCGTTCCACACTGTAAACAAAGTGTTAATTCCGCAGGTCTACAGTTTGTATATCTAGGGCATAACATGTAAAGTTCTAACTTCAGACTTGGTTATTCCGTGTCAGGTAGAATGTGGTGAAGCAAAATAATGAGGAAACTTTCCTTAGGGCAGGGCCACGGAGTCTGGCCTCACTATTTAATTTGTATTTTGAGCAGCTTTTGTTGAGTATTCACTGCAGTGCAGTGACCAGTGACCAGTGCAGTGGTGACCATCGACCAGTGATGTGTCTGCACAAAGAACAGTGCTTGTTCATTGCAACTATCAGAGAAGGAGAGGTGGTAATCATGTAGAAATGCACACCTACCGTTCGCTTCGCCGTTTGTCAATCAAATTTTGTGCAGCTATTGGAGATGCTAAATTGAACCATATCAGAGAGTTTTCATGGAATTAGAAAGCCGAAAAGGTAAGAAAAATGAGAAATCGGAATTGAAAATACGTCGGTCGCGAACATAGTCTCCGACGTAATGTAGACACTCTAGTGCACCGCCGATTCGCAGAGAACGATGTCAACGATTATAATCGATTCTGGTAGTCTCTAATTAGCCGCTTACTAACAATATCGAACTTGACTCGTGCAATACGTGTAGCCCCTACTTTCTTTTTCATATTTTTTATTTCATTTTGTTAGCTCACCTGAGTCGAAGGCTCAAGTGAGCTATTGTGATAGTTCTTTGTTCTCATTGCCACTATCATGATTATCACTATTCAAATATAAAAATTGTGGCAAGTATTGATTTTATCATGACAAAAGTTGATAATAATAATTTAATTTGAATAGTGTCGAAGGGAATAGAATGAGGTTGAAGGAAAAGTGGAAGAAAAAGGTTAGGCTATATTAGGAGGGAGAGAGAAAGAGAGAAAAGAAGATGAGAAGGAAGTTGAATTCAAAGGAGATTTGTTTCCAGTAATCTACATAATTTATAGGCCTAATTTAATAAATTAATGAGAATAGTATTACAAAAAGCGTATGTTATACAATCATGTATTAATATTGTGGACTTAATTCTCATAAAAAGAAACGGAATATTGAAATATTGAATATTGAAATTGATAGTTCAACTTTATAGTAGAAAGTAATTGTTTTAATGATAGTATTCATTTTTCCATTTCATTTTTTTTAGAATTATGTATACATCGCAAAAACTGCAACCCCAGTATTTGCTTTTGTTTTGTATTAAAAATTCATTTTATTGTGCAATATTCATGATGGATATTTTAATTCCCATTTTTTCATAATAAAATTTTACTGTTTTGTAACGTTACACATATTATCCGTCCATCATTTAGTCAGCAAAAAATGCTGACAGATATACAGTCACACGCAGGAGAAAATGAACTAAAACGATAAAAAACACACGCATCAAGATCACTTTCTTTCTTCCACATTTTACTGTGGAGCCGACGTAATTATTTTGGTTAAACACCAAACAAGCGGCTGTAACACAGACTACAACGATCGATTATCATCGTTATATCGCTTTTCCACATAATCGATCATCCATCGTGCTACGCTGACACAGCCGTCGATCGGCGTACTTTTCAGTCAAAATTAGCTACTTTTCTTCTGTAATTGACTATGAAATTTCATGAAACCGTCAGATATGGTCCATCTTGACATTTCTGATAGCCACAAGAAGTTTTCATTGACAAATTAAGGAAGGAAATGGTAGGTGTGCATGGTGTGCATTTCTACATGATTACCGGATAGGAGAGGTGATATCATCACAGTGAAAACATTACATAGTTTTGGTAAGGGATTGAGAGGCCGTCTGGCACCATTTACTTTTCATATTTGCTTGCAATAGGGCCCGTTTCACGGTTAGGCGCCACTTTTCATTTTTTTTCAGTTTTCAGTCTACTACACAGAATAAGAGTAGATTTCATGAAATGTTTTGATATGCATATGTTAGACCCCCATGGGGTCTACCTCCCATAGCATAAGGAAAATTGAACTCCAAAGCATTTGCTCACAGTGAGGCAAGATGTGCCCAAATCGGACCCACTGTGTGTCAACCTGGCAAACATCCCTTTTTTGCAAACTTTGCCATTCTATATCATATCTAGCTATGAGTTAAGTGAACATATCTATGTTAAGTGTATGAGTAGCCATAATGAATCATATCAGAGTTAAAAAGTTTGAACTCCTTTTTGTTACATTTTTTCCACCCCAAAATTCTCGTGGTGGATGTGACATTGTCCGTTCACATTTAATCATCTGCTTATATGGGTTTGGTAAGTAAGAAAACAAAGGCAAGTCTCAGGAAAATAATGTAAAAGTAAAGTATAGCTTTGTATGAGTGACTGTTGAAAGTCTGTTTGTGCTTCAGTTCCATCTGATGAAATGACAGTAATTTGAAAACAAAATTTAAATGTCCGTTCACATTTTTGTCACATCCACCAAGATTTTATAAATCTACAACTTTTTAATGGTTTAGATTATTTCTAAAAGTTTTGCATAAATCAATGATACACAGTTGGGTGGCTATCCCTCTGAAACAATTTAGGATTTGAAATTCAAATGCTTTTTTTATTTCACAAAACATGGTGTCCGTTCACACATGTCACATCCACCAGCCTTTCTTATCAGAAACACATTTTGGTGTGCATCTCAGTAAATACTGGTCCAATTAACTTTAAATCTCAACACATTTTAGACTCTTTAGTAACCTTATAAATGCCACTGATTTTGAGATTACTATGAAACTAAAAATTTGAAAAACTTAAAAAATATGTGAAATGCCCTGGTGGATGTGACATTTTAAGATGTGAACGGACATTTCCATGAATATCACGTAAAATCTAGGGACAACTTATTTTGGGGGGGACAAAATATGTTTAGATTTAAAAAACATGTCTTTTCCAAGATATCTAGATATCAGACACCCACTTTTATACCACATTCACTATAATTTTACATTAGAATACTTGTTCACAGTGAGGATGGAGTATGATTTTGTCACTGTGACTGTGAAAACTGATGTTCTACATATTCTAATCAATTTTCCAGATAATTAATCTCAAAAAGGCAAAAGAATATAAATGTTATTTAATTACATTGATTAGACCTGTCCTGTATACTGTATTTAATAAGTTTAAAAATGATTGAATATGTGGTGGATGTGACATTTTGGGGTGTGAACGGACACACAGTATATCTCCCCAATGCACAGCATTTTTCAGCATTAGTTCCCAATGCTTCACGCAGCATCAAGACTTGAACACAGTGTGAAATGATCCACAACCATTGGAATGGTTAACTTAGATTGAGGGGTGAAAAAAAAAAGTTAAATTGATTTATATATCACTTTACTGCAACTGATTGAAAATTGCCCTTCAACATAAGTAAGCACCGGTTATGCAGTGTTCTAGTAGTAGCCATGACAAAAAATAATGGGCATTCAACTTGGGTCAGATTTAAACCAGCTATCTCCTGATGTTTAGTTTCCAGTGAAGGTACAGTGAAGGTGATTCACAGAGATAATGGTATGGGTCCATCTCACTGATGGGGTCCGTTTAACCCCACTTTCCAATGCATTTTTAGAAAGAAAGGAATTCTTGCATAGTTATTCAGTGTTTTAGGAGTATAACCAAATGTGTGATGAAAAAATCATGGCCATATGATACTCAAGCTGGATTTAAATCGACCATCTTCTGATTACCAGACTGGCGTCATATCCACTAGACTACCAAGCTTCCGCTACAGAGCCTGTGCTAGTTCTACAATGTACATGTATGTGATCCTGTGCAGGAGATACTGTGTATTTACCTGGTATTCAAATAAATGAATTCTTACATCAAGTTGTTTTTAAGTGGAGCTGATTGACAAATTGCCCCTTGTCGATGTACAATAAGCACCAATTATTCAGTGTTTATAGTTGTAGTCCTAATAAAAAATCATGGGCATACAACTCTGGAACCAACAAGCTCCTGAATATTAGGCAGGCATTGTAATTCATATCCACTAAACTGCCTCAACCCCAACAGTCAACCAGTGCTCCTTCCATTCTTTTTAGCAGAGGGTAAGTCAATATTTATGCAAATAAATAAACCCTTGTATCAAGTTGTTTTTATTGCAACTGACTGACAAATTGCCCGTTGACAAAAATTAGCATTATTCAGTATTAGCCATGATTAAAAAAAAAAAAAAAAAATACACTTGCTGTATGTACTTCACAAGATTACATGTTATAGCCAGCTATCAAACGCTCATTAGGGTTGTTCATTATTCCCAATGTTTGTTATTCTGAAACACACAAATTCCCTTAACTTGCAGGTTCGTTCAGCAAAAAAAAATGAGAGAGGGTTTATTTTTCTGAGGCTTTGTAAATCCAAGAATTAGATAAAGGTCATTATTCCAAAGGTTCATGAATCCAAATATGAAATAAGGCATGTTATTCTGAAGGTTTGTTCATCTGAAGGTGTAACAAGTTTTGTTAACCCTGAATTATTATTTTTTAATCTGAATACATAATGATACTCATAAAGCAAAAAAAGGAAATAAAGTTTGTTATTTCCACCAAAAAAAAAAAAAAATGGTCTTCAATTGACAAAGAATGGCTTATCCTGGTGATGATGTAGGAGAGGTGGAAGGGTGGTACATGTATATGGATGAGGAGGAGAAAATTCTTCTTTTTACAGAACACAAACTATACAAATAAAGATTTCATTTTGTCAATATGTAGGGCCTATGTATACCCTGTGCATTAACATACTAACAGTGGTGCTTCAATATCAACAAACTATGGCAAATTAGAAATGTGATTTTTAACTGACATGATAAAGTTTATGGATGGAATCCTGGTAGGTGACATATGCGAGAGTTTTTGTAGCTATTGCCTGTGCTATAGATTTACAATGCATAATGCACACAGGGTCATGACCACATAATCTGCATTTTTTGTTATTACTATTGAGGATTGGTCTTTACACCAGGTTTTCACTTTTAAAGTTTGTCATAGGCAGAAACTATAGGTAGGACAGGTTAAGGTAAGATTAAGACTCACATTACTAGTACCTTTTCTTTTCGATACCCTGGGAAAACACTTGCAACGTAACTGCACATTGGGGATTTTCATCACAATAAAAATGTCACATTCACCATGTTGGATATCATTTACTGTGAGAAAAATTGAGTGCATAATTGCTCTATCAGAAACATTATGTATCAGAAACATTATGTATAATCAGAAACATTATGTATGACTTCATTGGTTAAAGAGTAAGGATGTCATTATTATGTTGATGAATTTATTGTTTTATTCATATGCAGTTCACATAAATTGAAGGTAAAAAAATGTCTGTTCACATTTGATTTTGTCACATCTGCACCAAGGAGTTTCAGGCATTCATACATTGAAACTTGAGAATACAACTGTATGTGGACCCTTGTGAGCAGTGATTTGCATTCTAAAATGTGGTTTTTCTATGTGGTTCTTCCAAGTAGGATTACTGTTACCAGTTTATGATAAAGAAAGATTAAAATTCGGAATTCTGTTCACAATTATGGCATCACATGCCCTGCGTTGGATCCAATTTACTCTAAGAGAATTAAGTGAACTGTACAATTAACAGTGTACATGTATGTCTGCAAAAAGAAAAAAAAATACTTTGGTCATTCAGTGCATGTGAGTCAATAGAAATGTTAGTAATGATTTCAACTATTACTATTAACTATAAATTGAAGAAGTGTAAAAATGTCCGTTCACATCTCCAATCCGTCACATCCACCACTTATAAGGAATTTCAGGCATTCATAACTTTTACAGGACATGGAACCTTGTCAGCAGTGACTTGTACTTTGAATACAGCATTCTTGATGGTACTGCATGCATTATAATCATTGGTTGCAATGCAAGGTGTGCAGGAAAAAAAAATAAGGAAATTGGTGTTCCGTTCACATGTCAAATCCACCGTGTTGGATATTACTGATATCATTTATGCTGACGAAAAAAAAAAAAAAGCTTTCTTGTGAAACATAATTTGTTTCTTACTGTAAACTGACTTGTGCTGACTGTTCATTGGGTAATCACTTGGCTTATTTCTCTTGTTTATTGCTCAAGGTGTAAAATGTCCGTTCACATCTGTTTTTGTCGCATCCACCACATCCTCCAGCTGAAATTTTAAATGTAACAGTTGGACACTCACAATGTTAATATTAGGTGTGTGTATGTCCCCCAACATAATCATTATCTCCATGAAACATTACACATCCTGAATGAGGAAGTGTAAAACAAGAGAAACTTTTTGAAGTCATTTACTCTATTTCACACCATATTTTTCCTTCAAAGCAGTACAATTTTCCAATAAATCCAAATAAGAACAAAAAATCTGGCACGAAGTTTGCTTAAATATCACTTAATAATGTTACAGTATCAAATTACCTGTTGGACACATAGGCCCGAATTCACGAAGGTGGTACAAATGAAACCATGGTCTAAACCAAGGACAAAAACCATGGAGCGCCAAGTGTCACACGGAATATTTCGTTACGAAATTTGTCATTTCGTCGACAAAATGACTGTTTCGTTAACGAAATTATCATTTCATGGACGAAATGTTCATTTAGTTACAAAATGTTGTCATTTCTCTACAAAATAATCATTTCATCGACGAAATTACTGATTTCGTAGCGAAATATCCCATGCGAGACTTGGCATTCCATGGTTTTTGTCCATGGTTTAAACCATGGTTTCATTTGTACCACTTTCGTGAATTCGGGCCATAGTGTGTCAGCTCTGTCCATGGTATCATAGTGTTATCTTTCAGCAAAATTACCTTCATCTCCTATAGAACCATTCATAATATCAGATATTGTAATAATAATTAAGCTCTGGCATTACATTTTCCATTAAATTCACATTCTTGGGAATAAAAAATCAATACATTCCATCTCTTATAGAGAACTTGAAATTTTGACCCCTAGGTTGACAAAAAGTGGCGCCTAACCGTGAAACGGGCCATAGGCCTAAGTCTATAGGCTATATTCAATATTGGCTATAACGTTAGAGCCTATCTAAAGAGTCTAGGGCCTACCAAGAAACTTATCTGGCCGACGCGATTTGCCGGGATGATTAGTATAGTAGTTTTGGAGTATTTTGAGATCAAAAATTGAGTAAAGAGTTGGTATAACGACTTTTATTCCAGAAGGAGCCAGACTAACTTTGTCTTAGGAAAAACTCGGCCCTATGGGCCCCTATTTCAGACAATTTGCACGCAGTTCGTGATTGCCATTTTCGGCAAGACTAATAACGTTAGAGTTCCATATGTACCCCTCATAAAACTGAAAAAAGTGATACGTATAATGATATTTACGTAAAATGATTAAATTTAGGTGGCTTTAGGGTTTGGGTTATTAGTAGGAGTTTAGGGTTGGGTTAGGGTTAGGGTAACATTGATGATTGATTTGGGTGTCCTAAAGTCAGTCCTACTCCTAGGGTAACACAGACCCTGGAGTCCTACGTTATGGGGGGGGGGGTACATATTTCCCCATTTTCTAATACTGATTGATGGGTGCACATTAACCCGTTCCTTCCGCAATTCTCTGATTGCCTTTAATGCCCCAAAATGAGATTCTCTTTGCCCGTCGACAGAGACTCAAGAGGCAGACAGGTTGGTAATCCACCTGTGTGAAGGCAGTCAAGCGGTACATTATAATTTATATCCCCCTTTCCACGGTCAACTACGTGTGTCAGTGAACAATGAAAATATCGATAAGGTGCGAAGTATGAATAGAGCGTGCGCTGAGAGCTCACAGAATCTTTTGTTCTACACAAAACCAGGCACCTGAATGGGGTGACTGGGGTCAGCGCATGCAGAAATCTAGTTAACTGATCTCAGCCTTGATCGCTATATTCGTACGAGTTTACAGCAGAACAAGCGAAAACTAAATCAAGAAAAGGATAAATAATACCGTGACATGCCGGTATGCATTTTTCAATTAGAAGGAGAACAAATGCTGATAGAATAAACTCTGATCTTTTTATCAAACCCACTTTTCTTGGCATTTTAGCACAAAGAAACATGAATTTAGGCCACGAAAGCAGGCACTCTTGCCTTCATTTTGGGAACCAGGTATACCAGGTTCCCGTATATCAGTTGCTCCCACGGGGACCTGGTAATGGTATACCAGGTTCCCGTAAGGAACAGGTTAATTTTGCATGCGCACCAAAGAGATGCTTTGATGCGCGCATTGTATCAACTCAGACCATAACTGCGACTAGCCAGAACGCGAAGCGCTACAGGCCGCTCCCATACACTGTAGTACAACACTGTACAATCCAGAGGGACAACTCAGTCCCGCCGTCAAAGCGAGGCCGAGTTGTCCCCGAGTCCGAGTTTATCCTGACCCGATCGAGTAAGTTCTGAGACTGTGACGCCGGCGAACTTTTTTGGTTAACATTTCACATTTTCATCGTTACCCATCGAATATCTTGTTATTACAGTGTTATTCCACATATTTCTTAGGCATATGTGCACATTTGGGAGCAAAATTTGAGAACTTTTGCAGGCATACCAGAGCTATGTTTTGGCTTTAAGATCCTGAAAATGAAAGGAATACTGAAACTTGGACCCAGTCATTCCTTTACCCTGTCAAATACATTCTCATGGACATTCCCTTAAGACTTTTAAGGAATGGTCTCTTCATGATCGAGGGAAATGTTGGTTTGTTTCGGGTTTTTTTTCAGCAATCAAGTGGTGTCAATTGGAACAGCCTTGCTTGATGAGTAATTGATTCTACCTCCATTGATAATATGTTTAAACTAATTCTGAATGATCACTGGTGGCCCGATGGCTTTAGCCTTCCTTGATTAAAATGTCCTTAACGTCCCAACCACTTCCTTGCATGTCATGTAGTATTGACCTTGCAAGTTGTATCCTGAAAAATTGAGCGAGGACTACAGGTTCTACCTCTCCTCATACCCAGATGATGATGATGGACAAAATGACCATATTTGTAAAATGAACTGGAAGGTTCTTGTGAAAGGTAAATTCAAAATCATCAATCATGAAGAGCTTGACAGGGGCTTGACAGCTAGACTTTTTTGTTTTCACTAGAATAATCACTTGATTCAAACTGTAAACTTCAGGGAAGGGAGAATGATGTGAACAAAAATTATTAAAGACTTTAAGAGATTTTTTTTTTTTTTTTCTGGGAGGGGGAAAAAACCCTATTACTTGTTATATTTGTGTGCATGGGACTGTGGACTTAAAATACATTATTGTTGCTGTCCAGCTGCACATATCTATCACCATCATATTCATGCAATATATTCCCTTTCTTGGCCAACTGATCAACATTCTGCTCCCTTAACAAATCACTCACTATTTCATAATTAATTACAGATGAAAGTTCTCACCAATGAAGTATTTTGGAGAAATTTATCAACCATGGTAGACTTTTATCTACAGAAGACCATTTCCTGTGGGATGTAAATATTATAGCCATAGCAACTCTTTATTTCATACTTTTTTTTTTTCAGTATTTCCTCTTGATCATACCTCTTGTGTCTTTTTCTTTTTGTTTTCTAGGTTTTTGCAGTCCGCTCAGGAGGAGCATTTGGAGTTGTAGTGCGAGGAACGGATGAAAAAACAAGCACAACTTTCAGGTGATTAGCCAGCTGTATACTGGCAACATGAATGCATGGTTATTCGTTAGTTATGCAGTTGCAATGTAGCAAGTAATTTATGGAATAAGCACAAATTACTGAATACTGTACCTCAGATGGGTTGCGTTAGGAAAAAAAAAACATGGAGTCTCATAAGGCACTGTCAGACTGACAAAAGATCGAGAAGTTTGGGCCATTGGTACACGCGCAAGCAAGAGTGCGCCGTCCGTTGGCTAGTGATTGTGACGTAACAGTGCACATCTGTACATGACAATGGCTCTGCATTTCGATAGCACTGCCCGCAAACAGATTGAGAAGTTTTGTGGGAAGTTTGCGGTCACACTGGCAAAACTTCGAGATCTTAACCCGCTGAGGACGAGTCCCGAGTATACTCGGGCAGGTGTCTATGGGAAATGCGTGTTGTAGCAAAATCAAACCATCCTCAACGGGTTAAAGATTGCGATCTTAAACTTCTTGATCTTTTGCCAGTCTGACCACGCCTTTAGTGTCTTACATTGTCACTCGTCACCCTAGTCTACTATCTTTTTTTTTTTTTTGGGACTGAGATATGGTGCAGTATAGAAATCTGGTTATTTTTGAAAGATGATCTCTTGGAGAAATATGTAGAGTTCAGGATGTATCTCATCTGTAATCATGAAAAGAAATAGGATTTTTGCAAACATTCAATCGAGACCAAGCTCATTATCTAGATTCATTTGTTACCGGTACTTTGTGCTGGTGGTGAGGGACCCTTTTGCCTTTACTTCTTCCATATACACATACACTCTTCCTTGTAACATATCTTCAAAGACTACAAAACAGTAACAACAGTGATTTGTTGTATGTGTGTAAGCGAAATCATCATTGAAAAACTACATGCCTGCTTGCAGCTTGCCTGATGATGCAACCATTTTAAGTGCAATAGATGTGCCATTGTGGACGATAAATAAGAACTTCAGTGACTTGCAACAGGCAACCAAAAAGCTACAGTCAGGATGAAGCTCGTACATGTGCTATTTAAAATATCGATAGCCTCATTATAAATTCATACTGATAGATGCATAGTTTTGATAAATTTATGTATGTGAGTTGTTGTTTTTTGTCCTTTAATATTTATCATCTTGTGGTGATTAGAATGGAGGACAAAGGTCCTGTGGTTTCCATCAAGTTTTCTGCTGACCTAAAGATCCTTGCTGTCCAGAGATCTCAGAGGACGGTGGTGAGTGGACGCTCCCTTCAAACACGTTGAAAGGGATGGTATAGTATTGGTGCAGATGAGGATTGGGCGTTCATTTTTTTCTTTTTTTTGCAAGATGCCAAGAAACCACTTATGAAATTATACAGAGCACTCCATTTTAAGAAGAATTCTAAATTTGTTAGATGAAAATCGATTTTGGCATGACTGAGACATAAAAAAACCACAACAAACAAATAAACAACAAAGTAAAACAAAGCAATCCTAATAAAAGGTGGGTCCCACCTTTTATTGAAATTTCTCGATTTTGAATATCTCAGCCAATTCAAAACAAGTTATAATCAAGAAAAGTATGATTTAGTTGAATCCTTCTTGGAATTACATGGTGCCTCATACATGCTCATATTTCATAAGAGGTTTCTCATTATCTCACTTAAAAAAATTTGTTAGAAACCTGCAGTTCGGTCTCAAGCAAAACTATATCCCTTTAATACAGTGCATAATTTTGATATGATTAAAATCAGTGTGCTGCACTTGTGAGGATTTTGATGTGTGAATGCTCTGATATCAGCATCCGAATTAAAGCATGTGTGACCCGCTACAACAAAAGGATCCTAAAGTCGCTGACGGCCGAGCCGAGAAAATCGAGTTTAAAGTCACATCATCAAAATTGGTCAAAACAATCAGATTTCTGTTTTTGGCATAATTTTGTAGTCTAAAAATGTTTTGTCCATCATCTGCCGAAATTTCGAAGCTAAATGATCAAAGGAAAGGCAACAAATAAACATTTTTCTGGGCCATGATTCTCCAACTTTCAATGTAAGAGAAACGTGGCCGAAGATTTGGATTTAGCGCCGCAGCTAGACTCCACCCCTAGCAACGAGGGAGTGATCTTATTGGTTTGTGCGTGGCATCCTGATTAGCGATTGGTCGTGTGTAGACCGCTGCCGCTAAGCTTGACTGAACATGGCGGAGGTCGCTAGGAGCGTGCCTTCTATTGTCAAGCGGTGAAAACTGTCTCGCCTCCCCATGACCATGAAAGCAAAAAGGATTTTTTTTAAGGCGTTTTTCTCGAAACTCTGATTTCCTCAACCACTTGACATGCGCTGATAAAATCATTGATATCTCCGCAACTGAGTACTTTCATGAGTTGTGCTATATATGAAATTAAAGTAGAAGAGTACAGGAATAATATCATGCCATTTTTAGAAAATTGTCCTCCCCCGACTTTCGGATCCTTTTGTTGTAGCGGGTCACATTTGTCCTACCTAACAGACAAATTCTAATGACTGCAAGTGATTGAGATATTCGTGCTCTCATATGCAGCAATTACAATGCTCATGTGTTATCTTAATTCTTGTACCATGGTTTGCATTCAGCTACAAAAATGTACATTCATGTACTACAAGACATGGTAAACATTGCTGTATGATATGAGAGATTTCCATTGCGGCCATTCCATGTAGAGTATGTACCTCCATCTGTTACATAAAGGGATTCGAGGATTAGGTAATCTCTATTCATTAAGATTTGATAAGATTCATCAAGATTTGACGAATCATTTGACAAATCATTTGTCAAATCTTAAAGAATTGAAAAAACACTTTATGTGTTGTTAACAACTTGGTATTCAACAGTTCTTTATGTATGCCCAATAGCACTTGCTCTTTCTGTGCACTTTATGTGATTTACAACATGTCTGTCATGACCACTGTTTTGTATACACATCACTACACAGGAATTCATCAATTTCAACTCGGGCAATGCAGATGCAGTGGAGTACTCACAGACATGCAAGGTTGGTATTGCTCAGTATGTAATGATAGCATTGCCTTTCTCACTTTCCAGTAGTCACTAGTAGCTTGTCTCCCCCTCCCCCTTTTCTTTAAATTAAGATTTGTATACAATGGGATACATTTATTATGCTGATTAAAATCAAAGTTGCTAGTTGCTGTTCTCAAAATATTCCACGATTTGATGTGTATCACTGTGCATGTTTTGAAAGAGAGAACACATGTTTTGTATGTCTTGCACTTTAAATGCCAAGTAGTCTTTGAAGTCTAGTTCTATCTAACATCAAAATATTTTAACAAAACTCAGTATCATTATAAGACATTTTTTTTTTTCCCAGTAATGCTGTGAACTTTCACTTGGAATTGAGTTATATTCATCGAGATTTTTATGCCTCCGCAACGAAGTGGCCGGAGGCATTATGTTTTCGGGTCGTCCGTCTGTCCGTCCGTCCGTCCGTCCGTCCGTCCGTACGTACGTACGTACGTCCGTCCGTACGTCCGTCCGTACCGTTTTGTTTTTGTCGATATCTCAAGAACCATGTGGTGGTTTTACATCAAACTTGGTATGAGGGTTTATCCTTGGGGGATAATACTTTGTGTGGATTTTAGGGTCACAGGGTCAAAGGTCAAAGGTCACAGGTTATTTTGTGGAAAAAAAAATTGAAATTTCATGTTTTTCTCCATATCTCGCAAATGGTTTAAGGTATCTTCATGGAACTTAGTACCGGTATATATGCTTGTACCGATGGGCAGTGATTATCTAGGGAAGTTGGGGTCATGGGTCAAAGGTCAGGGGGAGGGGGTCAAAGGTCAAGGTCAACTCCTTAAAATATCACTACTTTCCTTAAAATGCAATATGCCTGAAGGTTTTTGTTTTTGTTTTAACTTGATGTATGCATGTATTACCCAATATATATTCTGTTGGAAGTTTCTTGCCAAAAGGTCAAAGGTCAAAAGGTCAAAGGTCAAGTGAAAGTCCTGAATTGCACTTTTTCCTCCATATCTCAAAAGTAACTCAATGTATCATCATGAAACTTACATATTTATGCATGTTCAACCTAACAGTGATTCTCTTTGGAACTGTGAGGTCAAAGGTCAAAGGCCAGGTTTAGATAATGCTATTTTCCCATTTGATACTGAAATTATACTTTTTCTCAATACCTTGAAAATTACTCAATGCATAAACTTATAAAAGGGTCAAAAGTCAAGTAAAAATCATCAGTTCCCCAAATACCTGCACTCTGACATTTTAATCATTCATCCAATTAAACCTAGTTCTAGGAAATTGAACATTCAGCACATTTGTGGCAAACCTGTCATTTTAATATTTTGCCAATTGTGTGAAACTGTCATCACACATTGTCAAGACATTGTACTATAGACCTATTAGGAGAACCATGCATTATGGCGGAGGCATATCAGTCGCCGTAGCGATATATCTAGTTATATAGTAATACCTGACTAGACTCAAACTGAAAACCCAAATTTGCTGATGTTTTGATAAAATGCCCTTGTACAGAAGTCCATCATGTACACTAAATATCAGTAAGTCACATATTCATAAAAAAGTGAACAATATAGTTTAACAAAAGTGAGTTATCTTTGTTTTTGCTTTTGTTTCTCACACTGTATCAACAATTTACGTTTTCACTGTGACCAGGGAAAGAGTACGAAGATCATAGGCTTCAACTGGATCAACGCCACGGAAATCATCTTCATCACTGATCATGGTCTGGAGCTGTATCAGGTGACGGCAGAGAAGAGGATGTTGAGGGCGCTAAAGACTGTCAATATCAGCATCAACTGGTTCACCTTCATGGTAGGTGGGGTGTACCTGATGACCAATTGATATTGTAGAAATGTGTTTAGTGTACGCCATGATGGGTATGTTAATGTAGCCTCTTGAGTTATAGAGTACATACAGATTATGATTGACTTTTCAGCCACTAGACACTTTATAGACTCGGGGGTTGTTTCATAAAGCTGTTCTTAAAGTTACGAACGGCTTAAGAGTTCCTTTAAAGAGTTTATTTTTGTGGTGGATTTCTTCTGTAAATTTTTGTTGCTACAAGCAATGGTTGGGTAGTGATGTGAGACATGGACAGATATCAAATTGAGATGTTTTGTTGGCATGGCTCTCTGTGTATCCACAGGTGGACAGCTCCTTGCTCCTTGTGTCTTCATCAACTCTTGGCAACACGCTCACTCCCTTTCACTTCAGGGTAAGCTTCTCCCGTTTCTCATTTCACCTTTTTGAGAAGTGTTAGACGCAATGGCCTTAACCCTAAAAACACTGGGCTATTTTGGTAGCTCGAAAGACTGGGGGGGGCCTAAAGGGCCCCCCCTTAAAATCTCGGCCGTGGATCGCGCGATCGCCGCGGAAATTTGCACAATGGTAGTGTGCGATGTAATTTACAAGATCGTATATTTAAATTTTCCAAAATAGTCTTCTTTTATTTTATTTTAATTAATTATGCTAATTTATGCGAGAAATCAGACTTTTTTATCTAAATCAGTAAATAAAGCTCCAAAAGTGCTCATTTTTGGTCTAGATATTTTTTGTAGCACTCTTAGCAAATGTACTTGAAAAAAAAAATCGGTATCAAAATTAATTTCTTATTTATTTTATTGTTTTATGAATTTCTTATGTATTTCCTTGTTTTTTCGACCTTTTGTTTTTGTTGTTTTTTTCAGCAAAATTTGTGGCAGACCCTTTTTGAAGGATAATAATACTGAAACAAATTGATTTTAGCCATTGAGAGTAAAAATAAGCATATTTATATGAACCATGTGATAAAACTCAATTTGTATTGACTTTGTACACAAAATCGCATTTTTGAGCCATTTTCGGTCTCACGTGCATGTACAAAAAGTTATGTAACTTCAGAACCGTACCCCCGGGCGTCACAAATTTGGTGTCAAAATGTGCGGGAAACTCGAAAGAAAAAAGTCACAGAGCATCGCGGCGAGAGCATTGCGTGTTGCTGAGTAATCCCGCGAAATGTCGAGGGGGGGCCTTTTAGGCCCCCCCCCCCCCCCAGTCTTTTTAGGGTTAATTCACGAAGGTCTGTGGACTACAATTGGAGCAAAACTTTATTGAATATCTGTTGGTGTACATTCAGTGTGTGAAGTATGCGTATTCCCAAACTCAAGATTTTTATAATTTACAGACTAAATTTCATCTACCCCACCTTATTCCTTTGTTTGCGTAGACAATGATGCCACTACTTTTTAGGCATGAGTTTAAATCAAATGTTGTAATTACCATATATTTTGTGGGCATTTGTATTTATGCAAATTTTGGGAGTTGAGATTTATTTAGGAATATTACGGAGGGGGGGGGAGGGGGATCACTTGAAAAAGCAATGACGATAAAAACTTAGAAAAGTAGGAAGGCATGCATATATACTGTGATGACACAGATGACAGCTTTCAAAAAAAAAGAAAAGAAATACAAGGCAATAGGCCTGTGTAGTTTACCATCTGGGCAAAGGTACAAATTTGTTTGTTTATTCTTTTACAAACTTGCAGTTTTTCAAATTCAAGAAATTCTTCGGTCGAGGTGTTTTCATTGCAACTGATTGACAAATTGCCCTACATCGACGTTAAATAAGCACTGAATTGATCAGTGTTTTAGTAGTAGCCATGATAAAAAAATCATGGGCGTACTTACTTGAGCAGGATTCGAACCTACGACCTCCTGATCTCCAGACAGGCGTCATCTCCACTAGACCACTGAGCTTCCGCCCGACAGCAGGGAGGGCCTACTGAATTGAAAAGTCAATTCAATGCTTACTTACATCGATGTAGGGCAATTTGTCAATCACTTGCAAAACTTGCAGTTTGTTTGTTATCCTTCAACAGCCCGGAAACATCATGAAGCTGCCCAAGTTTGAGGTGGACCTCCCGGCCGTGCCAAAGCCTCCCAAACTCACTCTCCTTGAGAGGGATGTCACCATCGCAATCCTGTGAGTGACATTTCACCTATTCATTACGGGAACCTGGTATACCAGGTTCCCTTGGGAGCAACTGAAGACACAAATGCCTGCTTTCGTAATGTTTCTTTGTGTTGAATTGATCAGGAAAATAGGTTTGATAAAAAGATAAGAGTTTATTCAATCAGTATTCCTTCTTTTTCTGTTGGGAAGATGCATATTTCACAGTATTATTTACCTTTTCTTTCCTGATTTCGTTTACGCTTGTTCTGCTATAAAACTCGTATAAACATGTGCATAGTGATCGAAGATGAGCTCAGTAGATTTCTGTGTTCGCTGACCCCAGTCATCCCATTCAGGTGCCTTGTTTTGTGTAGAACAAAAGAGGCTGTGAGGAGCCCATCAGGGCAAGCTCTATTCATACCTTGCACCCGGTCATTATTTTCACTGTTCGATGGCACATGTAGTTGACCATGGAAAGGGGATACTTGTACTGCTTGACTGCTTTTGCGCAAGTGGATGACCAACCTGTCCATTCTCTGTTGATGGGCGAAAAAAATCTTGTTTTGGGGCATTAAAGGCACTCAGAGAATTGCGGAAGGAACGGGTTAATACACTTTTGAGTGCGTGCTTTGAAAAACTTGCCTTGATTCTTCTTCAGGTGCTTATCCCATTGAGGAATAGTCCTGAGTACACTCAGGCAGGTGTCTATAGGAAATGCTTGTTGTAGCAAAGTCAAACCGTCCTCAGTGGGTTTAAAAGAAAAGATAGGATTGAAACAAAAAGAAAAACAAAGAGAAATTTAGAGAAGCGTAGAAAAGAAGGCACAATTAAGCAAAGCAAAACAGAAAACAACAGTGAAATAAAAATACTGATGGCTATTATTCTGCCCCATAACTCTTCAGATACAGTGTGATCTATGTCGTGGTACTTCGCCATCAACCCAGGGGGCCGTCCAACAAAGGTGCTGAGATTGTCCTGTACCAGCTTCAAAGGTGAGCTTCAGAATTTTTTTTACTAGCTGTTATGAAAAAGAAAAAAAAAATAATTAAGTCGCAGGAAAAAAACAACAAAACACATACCCTTGATAATACAAATTGATCTCCTTAGTATCTTGACACCCTAACCTGAGCAAATATGTAGAAATAAGAACTTCTCAATTTCTTCCAATATGTTATTTTACAGGGAATCTCCAGCCAAGAAAACAGATGTCCTGCGACTGAATATGAGTGGGAGGTTTGCCGTCAATGTCGTGGTAAGAAGTCTGACTAAATGTGTCTCAATGCCCCTGAAGTATGTGATATGATTAATTTGTGTGTGCTTTGATCCTATTCTTACTGGGGGGGGGGGGGGGGCAATTTTACCCCCTCTTCAATTCTCGGGGCCCCCAATTGGGCAATCGCTGCAAGAAATTTGCCTGAACATAGAGCAGGATGTCAACTACAAGATTATATGGTTATACAAGAGAAAATATTGATTTCCTATTTTTGATTAATTATGCAAATCTATGTTAAGGGTTAAGAGAGTTAACTAATGGTTCCAGTTAAAGGAAATTTTTTGCATTTCTTTCTTCCTTGTTACTCTTGTTGATATACTTAGCAATGGGGATATATTGAAGTCGTAGGTCAAATCCTAGAGTTACACGTAGGCAGATTTTCCTTCACACCAACTGTTACATAGCTTTAATAGTGGAAGGGAGGGGGTTATTGAGGCTACTAAGCGAATACATTATAATGAAATTTTAGGCAACTTCTCATGTTGACATATGAAATATGAATGAAGAATAGACCAAGAAGTAATGATTACAAAAAAAAAATGGGAACAACAGTGTGATTGATTTATTAATTCACATGAATGCTTGTTCAATGTCTGTACTCATACTCATCTATATTTTAGTAACAAATAAACAAAATTCACTTTTTATGCACAGGACAATCTCGTAGTTGTTCATCATCAGGCATCAAAGGTAAGAGAAATTGATATTTTACAGAGGCTGTGGTATGATATCATCGTCATCATCTTCTTCTACTACTACTACTACTACTTCATGATCTGCACTTATTCTTTTACTGTGCTTCCTTGATTAAATGTGACTAGCTACAACAACAGGATCCGAAAGTCTTGGGAGGTCAGTTTTCTGAAAATGACATGGCATTATTCCCTCCCTCTTCCGTATTAATTTCATATATAAAACGACTCATAAAAGTACTGGGTTGTAGACATATCAATTTTATGAGAGCATGTCCAGTTGTCTAGGAAATCAGCGTTTCGAGAAAACCACCTTCAAAGATTTCCTTCCAACGCTGTCATGATTAAGGGGAGGTAAGACAGTTTCACCTCTTGGCAATAGAAGGTATGCTCGTAACAGTGTAGCAACCTCCATGATGTTCATTCAAGCTTAGTGCCAGCGGTCCATGCACGACCAATTACTAATCAGGATACAACGCACTGACCAGTAAGATCACTCCCTCATTGCTAGGGGCGGAGTCTATCTGCGGCGCTAAATCTAAGTCTTTGGACATGTTTCTGTTCTGTTGAAAGTCAGAAAATCATAGCTCAGAGAAATACTTATTTCTTGCTTTTCCTTTGATCATTTAGCTTCAAATTTTCAGCAGATGATAGACAAAACATCAGATTACAAATTGTGTCAAAATCAGAAATTTGACGGTTTTGATGATATGACTTCAATCTCAATTTTCTCGCTTCAGCCGTGGGCGACTTTCAGATCCTTCTGTTGGGGCGGGTCACAAATGTTATGGTATCCAAGCCATGTTTTTCTCAATGCCTTGTTCTGGTTTAATTAATAGCAATATGAGATTGTGTTTCGGCAACTATATTATAATGCCTAAAAGAGGGTAATTGCTGGATGAACATTTCTCCTTTGTGTTTTTTTTTTCACATCGGGAAGCTACTGCTGAAGGATGGGGATATATGTGACCCACTGCAACAAAAGGATCTGAAAGTCAGTGGAGGACAATTTTCTGAAAATGACATGCCATTATTCGCTTACTCTTCCACTTTAATGTCATATAGAGCATGACTCATAAAAGTACTCGATTGCGGAGATATTGATGATTTTATTAGCGCATGTCGAGTGGTTTAGGAAATCAGCGTTTCGACAAAACTGCCTTCAAAGTTTTCCTCCCGATGCTATCAGGATCACGGGGAAGCAAGACAGTTTTCACCGTTTGACAATAGAAGGTACGCTCCTAGCAACCTCCTCGATACTCATTCAAGCTTAGTGCAGCGGTCTACGCACAACCAATCAGTACCCAGGATGCCACGCACTGACCAATGAGATCACATCCTCGTTACTAGGGGCGGAGTCTAGCTGCGGCGCTAAATCCAAATCTTCGGACAAGTTTCTGTTCCATTGAAAGTTGGAAAATCATGGCCCAGAAAAACGCTATTTTCTTGCCTTTCCTTTGATCATTTAGCTTCGAAATTTCCGTAGATGATAGATAAAACGTCAGACTACAAAATTATATCAAAAACAGAAATTCCATGGTTTTGACCAATATTGATTACCTGACTTCAAATTTCATTTTCTCGCTTCAGCCGTAGGCGACTTTCAGATCCTTCTGCTGTGGCGTGTCACAGATGTTATGGTATCCAACCATGCTTTTCTCAATGCCTTGTTCTTGTTGAATTAATGGCAATATGAGATTGTGTTTCGGCAACTGTGTTATCATGTCTAAAAGACGGTAATTGCTGGATGAACATTTCTCTTTTTTATTTTTATTTTTTTGTCAGGAAGCTACTGCTGAAGGATGGGGATATATGTATTTAGATATATAGATCAGGGGCGGTTCCAGGAATTCTGTAAAGGGGTGGCGCCTTTTACGAAGGGGGCACAGGCACCCCCTCCATATTTTCTCTTTTTATTTCTCTTGTTTTACCAAAAAAATGAAAAGGTGGCGTGCACCAGGTGCACCCCCCTCTGGATCTGCCACTGTAGATAAAGAAGGTAAACTGTGTTCATGTCTCCCCCTCTTTTCTTCAGACATCAATGATCTTTGACATTGGGTTGACGCCAGGTGAGACTGACAACAACTGCAACTACCACCACCCAGTTCTGGCACCTCTCCCCATCAGACCGGTCAAGCTCAAGGTTGCCGGGATACCGACGCAGACGGGACTGGAGATGAGGGAAGTCGGTGTGGAGCTCTGTATCCTTGTCTTCCCTTCGATGTGATAGATGAAAAAGTGATCTATCTGAGTCTTTTTATCCCACATTCACTGCTTTTATGAAATGATTTCAAAAAGGTGCTGTAATGCTTTCCTTTTTTGTTCAAGGAACCCTTTGAATGTCTTCTGGTTGGATTTCAACATACAGCGTACTGTTATAATTTTTGACTCGTCATTAGCAAGATAATATTTTAACCCGACCAAGTTGAAATATTAGTTTTTATCTTTCAGTGATCGTGAATTCTGTAATCTCATTGGTCAAGCAACCACTGAGTATTTCCCGTATTCCGTGAATAAGGTCATATTGTGCGCATGCGCTAGATCCGCCACTGAATATTTTCCGTATTCCGTGATATGACATGATAATACACAGCTAGCTGCGCATGTACCAAAGACGCTTAACTGAAAAGATATGAAAGTATGCACTATTCCTGTTCAAAACAAATGGACAGTGCGTGGTCCTCAAGCGTATTACGCACATCACCTGAGACCAGTCAAAGACACTTGATAAACAACCACAACAACTTCAAAGACAGTGCGTCTCAGGTGATGTGCGTCTTTGCCTGAGACGCGCTGTCTTTGAAGATGTTATCTGGCTACTATTTTATGGCGTGTTCGAATGCGCGCATACTCAGCTGGCGAGACATAAGTCAACATGGCTGACAGCCGGCGATTTCAACATTATTCATGAGAGGAAATCAGCGAGAAGACGGTTAGCACTTACACTTAAAAAGATAAAATCTTTACCCCCTGCTAGTTCTTACGAAATACGGGAAATATCTACGGTCTGGTGCCATATTCCATTCAGCCTCCGGCCTCATGGAATATGGCACCAGACCGTAGATATTTGCCCGTATTTCGTGAACAAGCAGGGGGTAACTAATAGTATCAACATCAACACCTTGATTAGCCAACCACTATTCATGCTGTGCCATTAATCACTTGTTCATGCAGGTCGTCCTCTGATTTTTATGGTTCTTTAGGCAGTACATTGGATCTCCACTTGGCAGAGTTTAATTCCTTGTCACTGATTTATTAGCACTGGGATTGTTTTGTTTTGCTTGTTGGTTTGTTTATTTTGTTGCACCAATTATCCTTCCTCACGTAGGCTTAGGACCAGCCCAAGTTGCACCAGCAGCCTAAATATCATTGGCTGAGAACCAGAAGGCCACTATTGGGTTCTACAATTTGAACGTAAATTAAAACAAAACACTCAATTTTCCTGAAATAAAAAGTTTATGAATCAAAAGTAGGTAGACTTATAAGGCATAGCATTGTTTTAGATATCATATAGCACCCTTGTGATTTTGATTTTTAACATTTTACTGAAAATGAAGACAATTCAAGATTTACGTCATAATGTAAAGGAGATTGAGCTCTACAATGTGATGCCAATAATTCAATACCCCCAAAAATTGCGATAACAGCTATCTGGTTCTCAGTCGATGATATTTCATAGTGCACCACCGACAATAATATGATGAATTTTCTTCTTTTTTTTAAAGTCTCTCTCCCTTATATATTTATTAACATTTTGTTTTCTATTACAATAGAAGATTTGATTTCCTTAATGTTGTCCTGGTTACCAGACTCTCCAAACTGGGTAGTGTTCCAGCCCAACATTGTCATTGATGCCAAGCTGGGCTGTCTGTGGCACATAAGCCTGAGACTGGATGCCTTAGTGCCCATGATCCCTGACAAGGTGGGCTTCAGCTCTGATTAATCTGATAGAATGTATACAGCTCAAAAAAAAAACCCCAAAACAAAACATTTTTGCTACCCAATGGATTGGGTGACTGCACATTGTATGACATTGCCCAAAAAGTAGCATTGCTATTCTTGGACTCCATGCTAACATTGACTGGTTGGTAATCCGCATGTGTGGAAACAGTCAAGCAGTATGTGTAATCCCCTTCCATGGTCAAAAACATTCTACATGTGCCATCAACGATAGGAATAGATTGTGCTTTGATTGGCTCACCAACTGTTCTGTAATTCACAAAACGAGACCTCTGAGTGGGGTCAGTGAAACTGAAATTCTGTTTTGCTCACCCTTGATTGCTAGGTGTATCTTCATATGAATTGAACAGCAAAACATGCACACATTACATTGAAAAAAAGGGAGTAAATAATACTGTGATACATGCAGTTTTCATACAGAAAGAAGACATATATATGATAGAAGAAACTGTAGTCTCTTTGTCAGTCATTTTTCTGGAAAGTGTAATAGAAATACACATGAATTTAGGTCCCGGATGCGGGCCCTGGTATACCAGGTTCCTGCAAGGAACAGGTTAACTCAATCTTGCAACAGAGTTTATGTCACCTTTCACCTTGTGTCAAATCTCATACTACCACATTTGTGATCACTTGCTCTCTGTATAAGTGCTTATGATTTTGCTGAGTGCACTTTATTAACTGAATCTCAAAGTTGTCTTTACCATTGTTTTAAATGATCTCACAGTGCCGTCTGATAGACTTCCTTCTTCTCAGGAAGGACAGCAAGAAGGTCATCCTGAATGTCCTGCAGACAGGTAGAGATGCATCATAGATATCACCACAATACAAAGTAGAAACTTGTCACAAGATGGTCTCTTTTTGTGTCACAAGAGAATTGATGATGAGAAAGCAAGCTTGTAGAAAATGTATTGTACATTTTCAATTATTTAGCTATTCACCCGAGATGTGTAGCCAGTTGCAATGTCAGTTGTGTACCTTTGAATATGTAGCCATTAAGCTTTAATGTTACGTACATGTGCTTCCTTTGTGACAATATCAGTTTCTATTGCAACTGATTGACAAATTTCTCTCCATCAATGTTGACAAGCACTGAATCAATCAGTATTTGAGCAGTAGCCGTGATAAAAGAAGTAGTGGCCATACATGTAGATTCTCGGGTAGGATTCAAACTAAAGACATCCTGATCTTAGCACAGGCATCTTATTTACTAAACCATCGAGCTTAATTTGGTGCCTGACTTAATTTGATGTTGATTCTGCTGTTTCTGTACCATGGAGACATCAGTTTCTCTTATGTGACCAAATCATCATGTCTCCTTCTTGCTTTGAAACAGCTTTGGTACCAGGCCAACACTGTCCCCTCTCCACCATCGCCAAGATTTTCAACAAACTCAATGAGGTGTACCGAGCGTACCTGGCTGAACACCATGGAATGCAGGTAAAAGGGCAAGCCACCCACATCTACACTAATTGTAGGGCACCCTCTCACACACATTCTTGAAAGATTACATAATATTCGTGAAAGATTACATAATACATTGTATTTTGCATGGGTATATGAATATGTTGAGATGCTTATACAGTACTTTTAATCAATGATCAACGTACCAAAATATAACCTCGTCATCTAGTCCTTCATCACAAATAATGTACATCGTACATTTCACCTCAAAATTTGGAATTTGCAAACTTTGCTTCTTGTAAAGGAATGTTACTTTTTTTTCTCCTTCCATTTTGGTTCTTAATTGTAATGTTAACTACTCGCAAAATTGTATTTCAAATCGCAATTTGGAAAGTATTATGCTTGTGAAATATTTACAGTGTATGTAAAGTGTCAATAGCCCTCAGTCTGTTACCATTTGGCCTGGTTTCAGTGTGAAATTCAATTGGAATGGGAACAATAGGTCATAAGTTTTCACACAAGGCCCTATGAAATTCAACATTGCACTACATTCATCAGACTTCAAGGTGCAGTAAAAACCATTTTGATCGTGATAATATGCGTGTAATTTTGAGACCCAGACTTAGAATTCAGTCTGAATTTAAATTTGAATAGTTGAAATATGAGAATTATGGCTACATTCTACTTTGATTGGATGACTTGCAACATTCCAACAACTTGTTTCTATGCAGACTATGAAAGGTCAATGCTAATGTTGAAAAATAGGGCTGGAAGTAAGAATTCTTTTCCATGATGAATGAACAATTGAGGCTTTTCAATGATTTTCTTCCGTAAAAGTTTGTGAAACACACTCTAGTATCTCACACATGTACTTTGCTTTTATATTGATAATTTCCAAACATTTTTTTTTTGTTTCTTTTTGTTTTCTTTTTTTGTTTCTCTGCATTGATATTTTAATAACTTTAGTTTTTTCCTGTCATTAGTGTTGTTCTTTTCAGTATTTTTAATTTTACACTTACATTACTTGTCTTAGTTGTGGGAAGGGCACCTGATATCAATTTGTTTTTGTTTTTGTATTTTTTTTTTTGGGGGGGGGGGGAGGGGGGGTCAGTATCATACTTTTTTTTTTTTACATTTCCAAAAAAAGCCTGCTTGGAGATGATTAGGTAGAGTTTCATGTTTGTTGGCCATGAATTCATATTTTCTGGAATACACAGAAACCCTACACATCTACTTCTTATTCATACGCGTAATCTTTGACTCATGTCATCCTGTTCTAGGGTGAAGAAGCTGCATCACAGAGGAACCAGCCCTCTGCCAGAGTTCCGGCCAGCTTGAGGGTCGTCATCGACCAATCAGACATGTACACTCATGTCCTCACCCCAGTGGCTGAACGGAAGGTGAGTTTACATATTAGCTGCCTCCTGCTGACTTAAAAATCATCTTTGCTCCTCAATCAAAGAAAATTATTAAAACGGAAGAAATATTTCATGTCTGTCGAAAATACACAATGCCACGCCATTCCAAGTTCACTTACAGCAATTTTGCAAAGACAGAATGAGGACCGGGTTGGGAATCTTTTGACCTGGTTAGTGCATATGCTATATCATTTCTCCAACATCATCATGCAAGTGCAGAAATACATAAAGTGGCGTCTATTTTACTATTGCAGCTTCATGATCTGCTCCAACATAGATAGTTTTTTTAAGGCCTTTAGGGTGAAAATGCCTCATTTTTTTTTTTTTTTTTTTTTTTAGGATGTTCCCAGGTTGCTCTTTCAAACAATAATTTGTACTATGCATATTCAACTTTCTTAAAATCATCACAGTTGAATGGTACATATGTCAATAATAGGTATGATAATTGCATGAATGACATTACTTCTAAGTCCTGCAAGTGCAGTCAACCTTGCCTCGAATATAAAGAAGAGAAGAGTACATGAAAACACCTTCAGGATAGACAGCTATTCGACTTATGCAAGGTCGACTGTATATTACTGATGATAATGTAAATAATCATTTATTCAATAATAATAATGAGGACTGACAAAGTAATGCTAACTCCATGTCATAAGATACTCAAAGCACAGATATGTTATTTTATGCCACAATCTCTTACCATCATCACACCTACCCCATGCCACCTGTACTGTATTCGATATCCTATCCATGTACTAATGCTTTTGACACCATTAGCACATTTTAAAATTCTCAACCAATGCTACACTTTATGTCATGAGCTCATAAAGGTTCAGTTTTCCCTACAGTATTATTCACAATTTCCTTCTCCATATCACTACTGGTTTTGACATTCTGCAAAGTTATATCCTCCTCCCCCCCCCCCCCACCTTGATATACAAATGTAGGGACACCGCTAACAAATTGCCATACACAGGTGTAAGTCAGAAAGAGAGCTAGACACCATTCTTTCTCCAAAAGGGTGACAGGGAAAGTGGAGGGGGGGGGGGCATTAAAAGAGGATTCAATATTATAAAGATATTACATGGATTACTTCAGACTGTTCCTCTCTTTTCTTTCTTGTTTTTCTGTATTGATAGCGATGTTGAAAAGGGGAGCCAGCCTGTGCTGTGAATTACCTGATAATACATTATCATATTTATATTGCATGTTGGAATTGACCAATTAAGAAATGTGTCAATGTAAATGGAGAGTATAGAAAGGTATGGTTGTTTATGTGATCACACAACCCCACCCCACCCCCTCAAAAATAGCTATGATCATATTGTTAGGTAGACAAGCTCCTGTTTTTGTATGAACAGTTAGAACGTACAGTGGACTCCTGTCATAAAGAAGACCTCGGGACTGGCAGTTTTGGTTCATTATTTCGAAATGTCGTTATAACCAAACAAATAAACAATGAAAATACATAGAGTGGATAATGTTGCGGCCTGAATTTTTGCTTCATTGTAACCGGAATTTGGTTATAACCGTGTTCAATATGGCAGGAGTGCACTGTAAAAGAAAAATAAAGTAAATGATAATGATGACAATCACTCAGCATAGCAAAGCTATGATTACAGCAGGTCTATTCATCATCTCTCTGTAATCACCCATATTTGTTGTATCTATTCATATTCAACACTTTGTCATTTGTTCGGCTTCCAAAGATAAGGATGAAGGTGAGTGATTTCTTCTGCTTTCCTACTATTAAAAATCTGTCCTGCCGCTGATTCTCCTTAAGCCCGCCGCACACTATACAAGTCACGACTATACGACCTTAACCCTAAAAAGACTGGGGGGGCGAAAAGGCCCCCCCCCCCCTCGACGTTTCGCGCGACTACTCTGCAACACGCAATGCTCTCGCCACAATGCTCTATGACTTTTTTTTTTCGAGTTTTCCGCACATTTTGACACCAAATTTGTGACGCCCGGGGGTACGGTTCTGAAGTTACATAACTTTTTGTACATGCACATGAGGCCGAAAATGGCTCAAAAATGTGATTTTGTGTACAAAGTCAATGCAAATTGAGTTTTTTCACATGGTTCATATAAATATGCTTATTTTTACTCTCAATGGCTGAAATTAATTTGTTTTAGGAGTATTATGCTTCAAAAAGTGTCTGCCACAAATTTTGTTAAAAAAACAACAAAAACAAAAGGTCGAAAAAACATGGAAATACATAAGAAATTCATAAAACAATAAAATATATAAGAAATTAGTTTTGATACCAAATTTTTTTTCAAGTACATGTGCTAAGAATGCCACAAAGAATAATTAGACCAAAAATGAGCACTTTTGGAGCTTTATTTACTGATTTAGATCAAAGAGTCTGATTTCTCGCATAAATTAGCATAATTAATCAAAATGAAATAAAAGAAGAGTATTTTGTAAAAATTAAATATACGATCTTGTAGATTACATCGCACACTACCATTGTACAAATTTCCGCGGCGATCGCGCGATCCACGGCCGAGATCTAAGGGGGGGCCCTTTAGGCCCCCCCCACTCTTTCGAGCTACCAAAAAAGCCCAGTCTTTTTAGGTTTAAGACCATAAGACCAGGGCCCTATTTCATATTAAAAGAGTTGATATGATAGCAACTCTTGCTGGAATGGCAATTGTCATAGTAACGACAAGAATCCAGCTTCCTGATTGGCTGTTGCTATTGGAAGTTGCCATTCCAGCAAGAGTTGCTATCATAACATCCTTTATGAAATGGGGCCCAGGTCGTACGACCTGGCAACGCACACTATACAACCTGACCTTACAACTAGGCTTACGACCGTTCTGGCTTTAGTAGGTTACCAATGAGTATAGAAGTGCACACAGTGCGCATTGCGTGTCCTTCTAGGCTCTTTGCATAGTACTGTATCGTGATTGGCTGAAAGCTCACGACCGGTCTTGGAAATTCAAATCTCTACGACTGGCACTAAAACCCATTTGTACAACTGAAAACTGGCAAGACTGGTGACGTCACACTTTCGGTCTTAAGGTCGTATGACTGGTCCGATCGTATAGTGTGCAGCAGGCTTAAAGTGCACTGCTTGCTTGTACACCTCACTTGACCTTCCTCTTCTGAAGATGTCCATGTTATTCACTTACCCTCTCCCAACCCCCTCCAATCACCAGCTAACCCCTCCCTAAGCTATACTGTGTTCCTTGTACTGGTAAAAGTGCAAATTTTCACCCATTTTGTTCGACAAGAAACTAGTGCAAAAATAAAGGCACCAATTTTTCATTTGTTTTGTTTTGTTTTGTTTTGGTTTTTTGGCTTTTCGTAGTAAAATTTATGTTTTGATTCTGTAGAATTAACAACATGTGAAAATCATGTACCCGATCGAGTGGAAAAAAAAATACTCACCCAACAACTAATTTGTTGTGGGAAAGCTTATTGAGGCAAAGTTATCATGGTGGTTCAAGTCAAGCCAAAGTATCTAATAACTACCCCCTCCACCCCTCCCCCTCCCCCCCCCCCCCCAAAAAAAAAAAAGAGGAAAAAGATTCAAGCAAATTAAAAATATATATATAACGAACAATATGCTCCTGGTCTTCTGGTGTAAATTAATCAAATGAAATTCACATTATTTTTTCTTTTTCTTTAGCTGTGTTTGCTTTCATTTGATCAGCTGCTTTCACATATGATATGGTGTGTGCAAGCCACCTTCAATGCTTCCAAGGGAATGCTTGTGGTAAAACGCATTTTATGGAACTAAATTTGATTTTTTTTTTTTGCTTTGCTGTGCTCTTAACTGTACAGTTAAACTTTAACCCTTTATGTGCCGTGGTGCTAACCCACTAGTGCGACAAGTATCTGGGGACTTTTTTAGATGAATAAGAGTAGTTGACTAAAAAAAAAAATTACAAAGAAATTATAAAAATAATCAGGGTTGCTAGAAGATTGCGTGAGCAATGGAGTCAGTCGTGTACAAATGTATGCAATACAGTACTGACAGATCAATGATTTGGGTAGAGATGGCGATTGTATAATGACTGTAAGAAAACGACACGCTGTCGTATAATTTGTGATGCGTCATTACAAAAGCCATATTATGTCGGGGAAATAAATTATTTGGTTTTTGGCAGACATTAATTCGTCAGATGCTAAGCTTTGAATGGATATATATTATGATATATATTATATATGTTTATATATATATATATATATATATATATATATATATATGCTGTACTTCATTGCAAGGAAAGTATAAAAAAAAATAAAAGTTAGAAAGTGTAAAGGTGATTCTTCCAAAGTTGGCTTTACACGCATTTTTCGTTTGTGATCTCTGACTTTATATACGTTGTAGGTAACGTGATGATGCACCACATTTGTACACGTAAATGTAACATTCTGTCCATCTGAGGCGAGTTAAGATGAATGTGCCATGTTACACATTATGCTGTAAAAGTGGAAATTTTTGTGCATTTTGCGCAACCAGAAGCTAGCACGAAAATAAAAGCACGCAAGTATTTTTGCAAGCCATATGTTACAGTAGTGAATGTCCTGATTCTGTGGAATTAAAACACACAAAATTCATCTTACCTGGCCGAGGGGGAAAAAAAAAGATTACTTGCACGAAAATATCCACTTTTACAGTAATGGTGTAGACATTTTTTTTTTTTTCAACGGGTAGTGTACAGTAAGTTCTTCAGAAATTTTTCTGATGTAGTTGAATCAAGGAGGTGGAATCCTCTCTTTCTACCTCCCCAGTGGAACCGTGCTGTGCTGCTTGATTAGAAAATTGTTTGATTCTTTACTGTTAGTCAACAGTTGTACTTGTAAATCAGACATGAAATATATTAAATCAAATCAGAGGGACATGATATAATTGTTAGCGTTGTCGTTTTGTTTCATTCTTAGAATCATACTTTTGCACTTTTCTTTTATACCTTGGGGATATAAATGTACATGTGTACTACAAAAGGACAAAAGTGAAGGAAGCACAACTTTTGATTACTAGCTGTTTACTGTATGCTGTAAACACAACTTTTAATTACTAATTGTATGTTTTCTATTTTCCATGTTGTTCTTGTCACTACCTTACAGGACATGAATCACAAGTTCTTGGTGGCAGTTTTGGTTGAATACATTCGCTCGCTCAACCAGTATCAAATCCCTGTTCAGGTAGACAATTTGTTTATTTCCAAGGATTTTTATCTTTTATTCCATTTTTTCAATTCAGTTCTGGACCGACTTCAGAGAAATGAAATGAATATAACTGCATTCCATTCTTCAACATTTTAACTGCATTTTCTCTTTTCTTTTTCAAATCTAAGCCAATGTCCCGACTATAAGCAGTGCTATCGTTGTTTGTAATGATCACTGTCATCATCACCATTATTCTTTGTCGTTATCACAAATACTGTAATTCACACCATGACCACAATGGAATTAAATTTCATTGATCCTTTAGCTTTTGTATTGAACCCCATTGCATTGATGTTTATATATGTGACCATGCATCAAAAAACAAACAAAAAGTCACACGCACTGATTTTGTGTGAGAGCTGAAAATAGGTGAAATAGGTCAACCTAGCCAATCTTGACTTTTTCACATTTTCTGAAAGAGCGAGTCAAAGTTGGCATTGATCATCAACAGAGTTTGTTTATGTATGCACAATTTCAGCTTAATCTATTAATCCCTTCATTGTTTTTTCTCTTGTGGTTATCATCCTGTCATTTGTTCTATTTATCGCACAGCTAGCACGGCTTCGTAAAGACTAAATGCTTGAATAGACCCTGTTCTTCAGAGTCTCTTTTCTCAGTTCCTACTTATCCAGAGTGTGTGCTTTCTTTCCAATATTTAGATAGGTTAGGAGAGTCCATTTGATTTGAGTTATATATCATTTTAGAGCTTTAGAGTCTGCTCTTTCAGAATTGGACCTTACCCATGCTGTCAAACCCCCGTTTGAGACGAGACCCCATTGGCAAACGAAGCTGATGGGGTGCTATACCCCCTAACGAGTCCTCGTTTGAGAAGTGGGAGGATATGTATTTACCCATTGCAAAATAACTTTCTACTCGGGCGTGGCAAACCTGGAGGCCAAGCCAGGGTTTAATGACTACAACAGCTGTCATATTACGTAAGAGCATGATAAGGATATCTGCCTGTGGCAGACCATTCAAAGTGAACTGATTTTCTCTATTCTTTCTAAAGTTTTTAATTTTATATTTTATTGAGAAATTCTATGATCATCTGTTTTAAATTTCGAACGAAAAAATTTGACCCATAAATAACGAAAATGTATACACTCACACACACACACGTACACACACACACGCACCATGGAGCTACATAGCCCATGCCAAAACCAAAACAATCTCCTCCTCTCGCGGGTGGCCCTCCGCTGTGGCGGTGACTGATGCTTAGATAAGCCAGGGTCAAGAAACATGTGTTTTATATCTTTGGTTTTTAAGTCCTTGATTGCCAAGATATACACTGGCATTGTCTACAGGGGTGTAACTCCTTCAAACGAGAGATTTGCCTCATGCTAAAAATCCTTGTCTGTCGACTTTTTGTATGTTTTGTGGTGCAGGGTCACACATATATGGGTTTGCTGTCCATTTAATATTGTTCATTTGTATGTTTCATGCAGAGTGGTAACATATTTGTGAGTAGTCTAAGGTTAACATTGTATATTCCACATTTTTTTTTTTTCTAAATGAGAGTATGAGCTGTTACTTTGTTATGATGAAATCAAAATATCTTTTGAGGGTAGATATCTCGTGTCATTCTGGTATTTTTATTTGTTGCCATGTTTTACAAGTCAACAGTATTGAAGACATGAAAATTCACAATTATGTTATTGTTATTGTCTCTCATAGCACAAATTAACCTTGTTCCGAGATGACAAGCCCAAACTTCTTTCTTCAAAAAGAACAAAAACATGTCTTTGTCGTTTGATTCTATCAATGTGGTTCTCAGTCACAAATTCAACTGCTCATAAGTTCTTCATAATAATGTGAAATGTATTTCCAATCCTGGATTCACCCATGCAGCACTTCCTCTACGAGCTGGTGATCAACACACTGGTCCACCACAATTGCTTCTACCAGCTGCACCAGTTCCTGCAGTACCACGTGCTGAGCGACTCCAAGCCCATCGCTTGCCTGCTCCTTTCACTGGAGAGCTGCTACCCTCCTGCCTATCAGCTGGCTCTTGACATGCTCAAGGTCAGACTTGTCTCAGTCTCCTTGCATTGGAAATGCTTAAGTTTATGTTTGTGCCAAAGTAAAGTCCTCTTGTTTTGGATATGAATAAGGTAAGGCTTGTTCACGCTCAGAGTAAGACTTGCGTCAGTCTCCTTGCAGTGGAAAGGCTCAAGTTTACATTTGTGCCAAAGTAAAGTCCTCTTGTTTTGGATATGAATAACGTAAGGCTTGTTCACGCTCAGAGTAAGACTTGCGTCAGTCTCCTTGCAGTGGAAAGGCTCAAGTTTACATTTGTGCCAAAGTAAAGTCGTCTTGTTTTGGATATGAATAAGGTAAGGCTTGTGTCACAGTGAGTAAATTTGTACTGGACATCAAGGTGCAGGTAAGGCTTGTGTCAGTTGTCATTGCCCCGGAAATACCCAAAGTAAGGCTGTCGTCATGGTACATCGTGAGTCCCCCTTGTGCTGGATGTGCTCACTTGTCAGAGTAATTCCCCACATTGTGGACATGGTCAAGGTAACTTAAGGCTTTTGCCAGAGTAACTCCCCTCGTGCTGGACATGCTCAAAGTATTCAAGACTTGTGTCAGATTGTCTTCTTGCACCGGACATGCTGAAGTTCAAACGTGTTGCTAGAGTATTCAAGTCCCCTTGTGCTGGACATGCTCAATCTAAGGCTTGTGCCGTAGTAAATCCGCTGCGCTCAGACAGTGGAGCAGCAACTGACAGTAGGAGTTTGACTCACTTTACAGAGAGGGGAGACTTTAATGTCAAAGGGGATTTGAAAACCATGATTTGTGACTTTCGTTGTTTGTAGGTTGTAAAGAGACAGTGTGTTTTTCCCTCCATTACAATTTTTTTTTGCATACATGACAGTGATTCTTTCCTAGGGGCCCAAACATTAGCAAGTCATGGGGACTGTTTTCCCTTCCTCCTCATTATTTTTCATTCAATACAAGTTTAACTTTAACTTCAGCTTCAACTTTATTCAAAACCGAACATATTTTAGGGCCCCTCAAGAAGTAAGACTTGTGAGTGGGACCATGTGTAAAGATCACAAGTTTGGACGTAGTGGCACAATGGGCAATAGTCATTGATGTCAAGTGACAAGGAAATGATATGTCATAATCAAATAGATTATTAATTAACCCGTTCCATACTGCATTCTGAAATCCCCATAGACTTACACAGGCCACCAGGTTCCCCACAGAATAGGTTAATTGGGTCAGTTGCTGAGACCACAGACTACAGACCAAAATTCCATGCAAGTTCACGCATTAAGTGTGCAACATGGCAAGTACACATGAGGACAAACCCTATTAAACACACATATACAATGGATATAATTTTAATGTAATAGGTTAAACTTCTCTGAGAATGAAAACTATATATACACATACACATACAGACACACATCCATGCCACACAGAACACACAAAACTGTAGGCTGTTAAATGCATTCTTGTCACTCAAATTGCAGCAGAACCCTCAAGGTGTTGTTGCAACAAGCACACATACTTCTCAAGGAACTGATCAGCTTTTGTCTGTATCATTTTTTTTTTTTTTTGGTTCTACTCCCAGAGGCTAACCACAGCCAATGAGGAGATCATTGAGGTTCTCCTCTCCAAGAACCAGATCCTGGCGGCGCTGCGATTCCTTCGCAGTGTGGGTGGGGCGGACAGCGCCTCCGCCCGGAAGTTCCTGGAGGCGGCCATGAATGCCAGCGATGACATGCTCTTCTTCACCGTCTTCAAGTTCTTTGAGCAGAGGAACCTGAGACTCCGGGGGAATCCCTTGTTTGTCCCAGGTGGGTTTCCTTTTTTCTTCTACCATAACCTCCTCCGTTCATACATATCTGTATGAGGGCAATTATTTCCTGAGGACAATTGTCCCTCGGCTAAATAATGGTTAGTGATGTGGTTAGAGTAAAGTATAAGTTTTAGGGTTAGAATTTGGGTTAGGTTCAGGATTAGGATTAGGGGAAGGGTGTGGACTCCGGGGTAATTGCCCTAGACCCCACTTACGTACAACGTATCACCAGATACTCTGGCAGAAACTAGAGCACACACTTTAGTATGTGCATGTAAACCTAAAAAATGTGCAGCTTGGATTCCCAAGTTCACTGACCCTACCCTGTCAAAATATAAAAAATCCTTCATCAAATCCTTTAAAATTTCTGGATTGCTACCAAACTTTAATCATCTATTCCTTATGTCATTCTCAAACTTTCCTGCAAGTTTCATCCAAATCTGTGCATAACTTCTTGAGTTATTTTGCACACATCAACTACGGCAAACAAATGGTAAGTAATGACATACCTGTACAATTGTAACCTCCTCCCTTGGTGGGGTAATAATGTGGCACAGACAAGGTTTACATCGTGCCACACAAAGAGTGTATAATATAACCATTCACATTCCCCTTATCATGCAAAATTTGTGCCGGACACCACCGGTATGATGTTAGGTTGCTGAAATTATTGTCAAACTTGTGTCAGTATAAGTAAAATGTTATTTTGGTCTGCAAGTGGTTTGCAGAGTACATAGCTGTAGGAATGCTCTTATGAACAGTCGCAAAAAAGAGGTATTAAGAGGACACGTACCGCTCCTTTAAAGCCGTTGTCTTTGTTTTCACCCTTATATTACTGATGCAGGGGAACACTGCGAAAAGTATGTCCACCTCTTCCAGCAGAAGTTTGGCTCGGAGAACTTCATCCCCGTGTCATGACAAGATCCCCAGTTTGGAAGGTAGAGGGGTCAATCTCACCTGCAGCGCACCCCTCGCTCTGTGAGAGGGGGGCCCACTGTGTGTCCTGAAGATACCATTTTGATCTCACAATATTATGATCATGCTACTTGGTGGCTGATATTGCTGTTGGATGGTCGCTGCAATGGCGCCTCGCTTGGGATGTAGAATGCTGTTGGTACTGTAGGAGTGAAGTCTTGGGCTGACAGCAGTGAACATGTAACTGTAGCCTTCCTTTTGTCAGATTTTGTATGCAAAAGGAACTGCTGGAAGTGCTGGTATCGGTGCACTTTGTGGAGGAAACCTAGAATTTATTTGTGCAATTGTTGTCGAGAGAGATAAGATGTAACTATTACTGTACTTTATATGGAGGGATACATCAAATCATATATACCTTGATGATGATGAAACAGAATTTATATATCGCCATTTAACTGTAGAAACATCCAAAGGCGCCAGGCTCCCACAATCTGTCACACATCATTCACAGAGTTGCTGGAAAAGATAAGTGTTCAGTTCAGACTATACACGTACCTTCTTTTTAGAGTCTTGATGGCTGATATTCATAAAATGTGCACAAAATCGAAGGAAATATACAAAATCTGCCAATTTTTCAGACAGAAACTTTGATTTGCTAAAGTGTGTTGCCAATATAAAGATTGGTTAGGCCTATATTATGAAGCAGTTTTATAGGCTTTTGGTAATTCTGCAACAGAGATAGACAGTGACATGAATCATGTCCAAAACAGGACTCAAATGAAATAGAAGTTTCTTTTTACCATATGAAATAACAGTGAACAGTAAAGATGAGAAAGAAAGCACAGCACAAAACCACAGAAATATAATGTAAGGTTTACATTTTACGTAGAATTTTCTTGTGTGCCCACAGATGCCATACCATAATTCTTAATCTTGAGTGACTGCTCACTAAGGCCTCTTTCAGACATAATGCAGTTATTGTGTATCCACACGTCGTATGAGTGTACAACGTATCAGAGCATTCAGGCACGAATAAACATATAATGGTGTATTGAAATTATGCTGCAAATCATTGTTTCGATGTAATAGAACCTTTATCCATACAACATGTCAACATAGTGTAAGAGCATTAAAACACTTTAATAAAGACATGCTTTTTCTATACATTGTTTATCCATTTATCATAAATCCACATTAGAAATTTTTTGCGTATTGTTCGGTCACTGATCTTGTTAAAGTTTAGGCTTGTGTATCCTAAACTGCATTATGCCGATCATTAGAGCGAACATTATATATCATTTAAGACTAAGGGCAACTACAATTGATGAGGTAGGCCTACAGGATTTCACCAAAGTATCTTAACTAAGTATATCTTGAATCTTTACTCTACTGCAAATAGCCTCTAAGATGGCTGAGCATTCAGGCTCCTTGAGTGGTTGCCTATCACCTATCCTCTTAAGGGTGACAAGGAGTGCTGGAAGAGCATACTGGAGATGCCAGTTGGAGGAAACTGGTTTTGCCCTTTACTTTGGCCCAGTCGGATGGGACGCTCCAACCATGTCGCCAATCAACTAGTTGCTGCTCGCTCGAGTTCATTAAACTCTGACTTTGGGCGAGCCAAAATCCAGTTTGGGGTGATGCCCAGTTTCTCGTCTCGTGCCGCCACTCATCGATTAAATGATGTGGACAGTCCGATCAAAACCATCCTCATCATGCTCACAGCTCTATGTCAATGAGGTACTCAGTGTCAGTGCAGGTTAATTACTAATTTGGAAAGGACATGATGTGTCAAGGGAGGGGTTTCCAAACTCTATCTTAGAGGTCTCCAACAAACAGTCTGCTTCCAACTGCTCAAACTCCAAACAACTCTCCAATTTCCAAAATACAATATACTCAGCAACCCTTTCCCTTTCCTTTTTTTTTTTCCTTGTCTTTTGTCCAGCTCCAAAATCTGCTTGCCTCAAACTTCTAAAATACTCTGCAGCCTTTGCTTCTCTACATAGTGTGAAGCCACTCACATTGTGCTTGCCACTCTCTCCTCTCAGCTCAAACATGGTCTTTTATACCTAATTTACTATTCACATTTTCTTTTCCTAAAAATATTTCATTGGTTAAATCTGATCTTGGGGAATGGTGTCTGCAGGAAAATTAAATCCCATTGGTGAAATATCCCATCACCTCCTCCCATTATTTTCTGTGCAAAATCTGCTGTAATGGTTCATCTCAATTTCTGCTTCATTGTGAAAATATTAGACCAGGGGCAGGAGACAAAGTGCCATTGTCTGCATTTCTCCCCAACGGTCATTTAATTCCTTTAACTACTTCTTTGATACACTGAAATCAGTGCACAAGACTCGATTGTTTCCGGACTATCTTTTCCCAGATAAGAGATCACTAAAATACCTACGGGGTGAACTTTATGTAGCGACTCTCCATAATGCCCTGGGGTCTTTGTCCGTAGGTGTGTTCACATTGTCACCATGTCTCTCAATTTACCTCTGGAACTCCTGTCTGACCAACTCCCCGACACAATACTAAAAAAAAAAAAGAGGGAATTCTCGCAAAGGGGGGAGGACTTATTCAAAGGATCATCATGCTCATGGAAGTCAGGGTGTATGATGCATTGTCACACTGTCTTATCGGGAGTGGGGCTTTGGTGATGATGGTTGTGGTCTGACAGGAAGCAAAATAAAGGATTTCATACTCAAGGGGGCTGTATAGAACTGAGTACTTATGCTTCACAGGGCAGCTAGGAAAACATTACTGTGCTGTTGTTGGTTTTATGTGCTAGGAGCCACTAGGGCTACATCTATAAACGTATCACCTATCAAAATATATCATCTCGTGAAACAGGGATACAGTGTATGAGCTTCATTATGGAGGGTTAAGTTGGATTGACCATTTTATTCAAATGGTTCGGTTATTTGTCTTTCTTTTCTGCAATTCTTTTTTCAATATTTTGTTTCATTTTTGCATGAAACAGAAATGCCTCAAAAGTTGGAGGGCGATCTTGAAATTTGTACACATATAATACTTCAAGCATAAAAACAGAAAATTGATACATGTTTTATGTTTTGTTTCTTCATTAACACCAAACATAAAATGAAATGATGAAAAATCCTCATTCATACCGGTTTCTTTTGAAATAAAAGACAAAAAAAAAAGAATAGAAGACTCTGTCCAGGTTCAGCAGGTTTGAGCCAAAATCCGGTGAGAAGATGACTACATCGTCCGAGTTTAATCAAGAGTGTTTCATAATTTTGATCCCCGAGACAGTGCTGCATTATTCGTTGAAAGGTTGCTGGCACGATGGAGAGGCCAAAGGGCATTTTGTTAAATTCGAAGAGACCCATGGGGGTTGTGAATGCCGTCTTCTCTTTGTCACCTTCTTCTTCCATCTCCACCTGCCAATAGCCGCTGGCTATTTCCAAGGTGGAGAAATAGCAGGCACCCCCCCCCCCCCCCCCCCCCCGGGCGTCCGGGGACTCCTCAATCCTTGGGAAGGGAAAAGCATCCCTTCTGGTCTTGGCATTAAGCTTACGATAATCAATGCACAAGCGTAGACTGCTGTCACATTTCTTAACTATAGACTATTGACGACGCCCAAGGGCTTGAGCTCTCCCTGATGTCACTCTCTAGCAGGTTGTTGAGGTGTTCTTTGACATCTTTAAAGACCTGTGCGGGATGAGCCAGAATTGCTCCTTGTGGGGCGGGCCATGCCCAGTGGGTATGGAATGGATGCTTATGGTGGTACGACCATAATCTCCTTCGCCCTGCGAAAATACCTGTTTATGTAGTGTCAGGAGTTGCCCTATCCTCTTGATTTGGGTATCCGATAACCCATCAGTACAAAGGTCGACATCTGCAAATATATCGTCGCGGAGGGACTGTTTGCCAAGTGAAACTTGAAGCATGTCGGCATTAATCTGCTCCAGTCGTACATGAATTCTGTCGCATCCAATTATGGCACCTGGGTCCACGGTGTGCAGTGTGGCTAGCTGGGTACATCGGTCCAGGTAAATATCACCTGGGCTGTGGTTTACAACTCTCAGTGGGACAAGTCCCCTCTTTGCAGTCACCACTGCACGGCCGGTAAGGATACCCTTTGGCAGATTTCCATCCCTCCAAGGCTCCACTAAACCAATTCCCTTCTGTTCTGAACTGCATGGCACACCCCCAAGACAACTTCTTCACAACCATGTCTTCACCTGTACTCGCTTTGCTGCAGGGTGTATACGAAATCCATAGCTTGGGCTATCCATGTATTGCCCTACTGAAAGAACCCGTTTCCATGCTTCGCCATCGTGCACCTGGGTAGGTTGGAGGAACCTCTGTCCAAGCTGGCTAAAGAGGGATTTTTGGCATTGGTCTATGACATTCATTCCCAGTAGGCAGGGGAATGAAAATGAGGGTGCTCTGTCCACTACTAACATGCTTACTGTCCCAAGTCCTGGCCAAGCACCTCCATCTTCACTTCAACACATCCAATATAGGGTACTTCCAGTCCCTTCGCACCCCGATGTTTCAGCCAAGGCAGGGTTCCAGTTTGTTGCTTGACTTGAAGAGATTCCAAACAATGTTTATCAATTGTAGAAACCTGAGAGCGAGTGTCGAGAATGCAGGAGATGTCGACACCTTCAATCCTGGCAGTGGCTAACAGATGTCCCCCAATGACGTGTTGGGTGCTCTCTGCTGATGCCAAGGTATCTCCTGTAGGGTCTTCCTTCTTGGTCTCCATCGCCTAACCCTGGGTGCAGGAGCAATGTAGTTTCCCAGGTTAAGGGCATGTGGTCCCTGGGTCATTTTATTTTGGCGCTTGGGAGGAGGACCAGGCTGGTAGGGAGGTTGCATGTGTGGTACCGGGTTGCCAGGTGCTTGCCACGGATGGACATGGATTGGTTGGGGGATCCAGCCATACGTATGGTTGGCGGGGTACTGCTATAGTGCAATTGCGTGCCAGGTGTCCATACTGTCGGCAAGTGAAACATATTGGTCGCCCGGATTCATCCCAGTTTGGGTTTCCTTTCGGCGCACCTTCCTGAGCTTTATGTTGGGTCACTTGCTCGGCCAGTTCAGTCAGGTGACCATCGCACGAAGGGCCTTCATTTCGTCAACCAGTTGTACTATAGGATCCGAAATTTTTGTACGCCCTGAATCTCCTTTAGGTCTACAAAAGGAATGGGTTGCTGCTGCCTCCAATATCGGGAGACGGCTACCCTATATGCCCTGGACAGAGCACATCAGTAAAGCAACTACACAACAGTTCTTCAATATTTTTCACAAGGTCTGGCTTTCACAGATCGTATCCTCCTTCTGATTTCCTGCAAGGCCAGCGCGTATTGTCTTATTGACTCCCCTGGCTTTTGTCACCTGTCGTGCATCCTTCCTGAGGAAGCACCAAAATCTCTCTTGCGTCCCCAGCAACGTGGTGCAGGATAACCCCAACCTTCTGATCTTCGGGTGTGTGCCATGTCTGCAATGCAGCCTCTACCCTCGCTATAAACTCCTGTACATTCGCTCCTCTTGCCCTGTGCCCAGTAAATTTGGGGATCGATATATAAAGTGGCGCATAACTTACTGGCATTACAGGACTTGGCGATGGGACTTGTTTCTCGTTTCTGTTCACAGCACTATTTGGTCTGGTTGGTCCGTTGTGGACATGTTGCCCACTTGATTGGGACTAGGCAATGGGACTTGGTTAGCAGCACTATTACTTGGCCTGTTTGGTCCGTCGTGGACATGTGTACTATACTAAAAATATTTTGACTTTGAATTCCCACTCTAACACAAGACAAAATATATCCGATTCACAATCAACAATATTAATCAGTTTATGTAGTCATGGTACCTCCCTCCAGGAGCTCCAAGAATTTATCAACTACTGTTAGATTTACACCACAAAATAACCCAGCACAACACACCAGATGACCTAATATTGAATGCGTCCCAAATAGTTCAAATCCGTCTGTCTCTCCAATTATATGTAATTATATAATCAATTATGGTGAGGACATAGGATGATGATGATTAGAACAACAATGAACAAATGTGCCACAGCAAGCATCTACATGGAACACGTATACCCACATTAAAACATTGTCGCCTTTCAGTAATGGGCTGTCACTGATTTGACCTGAACAATGTTTCAATTTATATGGCCATGTACAAATGTGAATTGACCAATACTCCCAACATTTACCTTGCTTGATGCATTGCTTCACAGTGTTTGTGGCATAATACACGTACAAACATACAGTGCAGGTGAATAAATGTTATTTGAAATGTGCAAATCTCAACACCAACCTTGACATCCCACTCCTGACGCCAATTTATGTAAGGGGTTTATGGGATGAAGTGTCATTTGTCAGGATGGTTCATCCCCACCCCAAATACATAATTTTATCAGAACAGGGATCTCGCCAGCGTATATCACCCTTGTCGGCCCCGACAAGCGTGCGGTTTGAAGAAGCAATTGTCGACAAGGGTAAAACTTGCCGACAAGGGTAACACCACGCGTGAACTTGCCGACAAGGGTAACTTGCTTGACGAGCTAAGTTCGGACCAATTTCTCGCCTTTTTCAGTCTTTATTATCTGGCTAGAAAAGAAGCTAGATGTTGAAAGCAGCAGCAGTTTACATAGCGCAAAAATTTATCTACGCAGTCACCGCACCGATCACAACAACGCGGCTCAACACAACAGAGCGACGTACTAGCTGATACACACCACATCACACACTTGCTCACTCACATGCGCTCTGATTTGGGGTCCACACACACATGCACAAGCACCCAGCCGGCCACCACTTACAGCTGCCTGCGTGTACAACGGTACAGTGTATTGTGAGAGGGAGAGAGAGGACGGAAAGAGAGGGTCGAGGAAGGCTGACACGTGCTCGCTTGTTGTCACGCTTGTTGTCGGGTTACGCAAAAACAAACGATATGAAATGCATGACCCTCTCCGCCAAAGGTTGTATTTTTTTTTTTTTTTTTTTTTGCTGCTTTGGTTTGTTTGTTAGTTTGTCTGCCTGTCTGTCTCTCTATTCGCAAAATAAGTCAAAATTTGGGAACAGATTAGGATGAAATTTTCAGGAACAGTTTCAGTTGGTTGGTAAAATGGCGCAAGGAACTATTGATGATTAAATTTTGATAGTGAGCAGGATTTATAATACCATCGAAATTCACCGCCAGAATCCAGGATTTTTAGACTTTGTTTCGTATATTTGAAAGGATTCGTATCAATTCTTTAGGAAGCTGGCCATCGGCAATGATGCAAAATTAGATGCGTTCAAAGCATTGCCGCAGAGAGAAAATTAACTCCATTTTTCGTTTAAAAAAAGAAAAGAAAAAAGAACGTGCGATGGAGTAAGCAAATGCAAATTGTTATTTAGGTTTTGGTAGTTTCAGTGGGTTATTTTTTTTTTAATCTAAAAAGCCATGCGTTCCATTTTAGCCTTTTCAATTTCCATGGATTTGTAAACGTCATTCGTGAATATTCCATTTTCCTTCTCCGGGCCGAAATTTATAGTAATTCTGTCATGATGGTCTTTCAAGTGCAACGTACGTAATGCTCCACGTGCTTCTGGGTTGGTTTGTTAAAAGGTGGGTTAGGGGGCATTCATGGGCAGAAAATAAATGGCTGATCATTCATCAATATTCCCAGTTGGTTTACATGCTATGTACACGCTGTTTACGACTACTGAAGCAAGGTGGCAGTACGCGCGACATTCTTTATCTGACACCTGGCTTTCGTGGAAATTTCGTGGAAATTTCCACAAGCCATGATATCAAGTTTCCCCACTGCTTGAGGTCGTGCTTTTTTTTTTTTATTCTTCATTACGAACATCAATTTTTTCAACTTGAAAAGTGTAGATAATTTGCTTCGAGGACGTGTTTCTTTCTTTTTTTTTCATTGCAGCGTCGGTAACATTTTGTTTTGTTCATCGTCCGTGCATGGCAGGGGTTCATGGGAGGAGAACGATAAGAATGACTGGGGAGAAAATAAACTGAAAGAAAGAAGCATCTTTTGAGCGAGCTGTCTTTGTTTTTCTCTACACCAGCATCAGTTATCGCCACCAAGGTTCATTTTTTTTTTCGTTACTCCGACAGATTAATGATAAAATGATGCTAGATTCTTTATTCTGAAGGTTCGTTAATCCAAAAATGATTAAGAAAAAATGTCCGTTCATTTCACGACGAAATCAGTTTTGTTATTTCGAACGTTCTGCCAGTGAAATTTCGGAATAAAACGACGGCACAAAACAGCGTGTTTTCGTACTCTAAGGGTCTGTTATTCCGACAGAAGTAGTTATGATGAAATAATAAATTGTAGATTCTTTATTCTGAAGGTTCGTTAACCGAAAATTGAATAAAGAAAAATGTCCGTAAATTTCAAAACGAAATCAGTGCGTCATTTCAAACGTTTTGCCAGTGAAATTTTGGAATAAAACGACTGCCCCCAAACGGTTGCAGTTTTCTTACTCTGAGGGTTCGTTACACCGACAGATTAATGAAAAAATAATGCTAGATTCCTTCTTCTGAAGGTTCGTTAATCAAAAAAAAAAAAAAATGATTAAGAAAAAATGTCCGTTCATTTCACAACGAAATCAGTTTTGATATTTCGAACGTTTCTGTCAGTGAAATTTCGGAATAAAACGACGGCACAAAACAGCGTGTTTTCGTACTCTATAAGGGTCTGTTATTCCGACAGAAGTAGTAATGATGAAATAATAAATTGTAGATTCTTTATTCTGAAGTTTCGTTAACCGAAAATTGAATAAAGAAAAATGTCCGTAAATTTCAAAACGAAATCAGTGCGTCATTTCGAACGTTTTGCCAGTGAAATTTGGAATAAAACAACTGCCCAAAAAAATAGTTGCACTTTTCTCACTCTTAGGGTTCGTTACTCCGAGAGATTAATGATAAAACAATGCTATATTCCTTATTCTGAAGGTTCGTTAATCCAAAAATGATTTTAAAAAATGTCCGTTCATTTCACAACGAAATCAGTTTTGTTATTTCGAACGTTTCCGTCAGTGAAATTTCAGAATAAAACGACGGCCCCAAAACTGTTAGTTTTCTTTTACTCTGAAGGTTCGTTACTGCGAAAGAATAACGATAATACTTTAGATTCTTAATCGGAAAACTATAAAGAAGAAATGAAAACGGTTATAGTTTTCTTACCCTCAGGGTTCGTTACTCCGACAGAATAATGGCAAAATAATACATTCTTAATTCTGAATGATCGTTAATAGAAAAATTATAAAGGAGAAAATATTCGTTTATATCCAAACGAAATCAGTTTTGTTATTTCGAATGAACACCTTCTGCCAGTATAATTTCGGAATACAACAACGGCCCCAAAACGGTGTTTTCTTATATATTCTGAAGGTTTTTTATTCTGAAACAATAACGATGATAGATGATAGATTCCTTTCTGAAGGTTCGTTGATCGGAAAATAATAAAGAAAAAATGCTTGTTAATCTTCGAACGAAATCAGTTTTATTTTGAACATTCATCTGTAGTACCGACCTTTGGTGTTGTTGTTTTCGATTACAAACCTTCGAAGTACTCAGTAATGAATCGTTTCATTTTATGATTAAACAAACCTTCGGAATAATGACCATCATTACATTTAAAATTGTAGGATGTCTCTTTGATGTCACGGCCAAACTACCGCAGTATACCCAGAAAGGAAAGTGCAACGATGTCCCGAAAGTTCTCGATCGCTTCTCGCGCATCTGCATGCAATAGGCCTACCACGTGGTCGAGCAGACGTAGAGAAAGCAACACGGCGCGCGTTGTTGCGATGCAGAGGCGGCTAGAATTATTGCAACAGTGAAACAGGAAAGGCCTAAAAGAAATCGGAACCTCCACCATCGGCACCTACTTCTCTTTCATTTACCGGTATTATTTAGGAACTGCCGCTAACATAAGGTATGGAGTTTCTGCATTGTTTCTGTGAGAATATGCCCCTCACAACGTTCATTACATCTCCGTGAGAATGTCGCATTTAGTGGCATTTTAGCGGCGATTTATCTGTGTTGTATTGAGCATTAGCGAAGGCTTCCGCGCTTCGCGCGGGAGGGGGAACCCCCCTCCCGTACCCACCCCCCCCCCAGAACAGCGCGCATAAATGCCGACAAGCGTGAAGAAATTCCTGGCGAGAACCCTGTCAGAAGGTATGGGTATAATTTGCCAAAGCGTCAATCAATCCGAGTGTGTGGGCATGTGGGACAAGGGAAATGCAGTACACATTGAATTATATGTATATTGTGACCTCCGTGGCGTTGAGATTTATTGAATTTCAACCAGTTTGCTCTTCTTGCATAAAAAAAAAATAAGGATAAAAAGGTATAGTTATACAAATAATGGACAGATGTAAGAACGTACCGGTTCTTACATAATTTTGCTTGGATAATCAGTCGCACGAATTTAATAATGCACACAAAAATAATGCGGTTGCAACACTTAACAGCAGGTTAGCTGGCTGGTCGCGTTAGAGCGCTCAGTTCATGAGGGTCCATCGAAGATGACCGGATAACTGTCGGAGTTTCTCTATGCTAAGTTGCCCATAATTCAATCTATGTTGTCCGAGGCTCCCCTGTGCTGGAGTTCCAACTGTACAACATAGCAGGCCTAGTACATTCAATCTTAAAGGTGCTGTTTACCTTAGGGAGCAAAATATGTTAGGATTACCACATTTGATGCACATGTGTAGGTCAGTTGTATCCAAATGATTGCACCAATTAACTTTATGCTGGTTGTTTCTATTCCGAACTCCCATTTCGGAACTGTTTTGAAATACTAAAGCCGGACTTAAGTTTTGGTTTTATGGCAGGCTCACTTCGTCTAAGATACTACGTCAAACAATTTCTCCATGAATGTAAAACACAAAGGCCATACACGATAAACAACTGCAACATCGACTACAAAACATAAACAAGTCTTGACCCGGCCAGGTCTGAAACATGTCACACATGACGAGACTTGGATCAGTATACTAGTAAGTATAGCACAGAATGTACACATCTTTGACATATCTGTCCGTAACTTATAAGGACTTGCTGCATTTCAGCCTAACTTACACTCACACAGTCTTTTACTCGAGCAAGAAGCATGACACCCTTACTATTTACACTGCCATCTATCTATTTACATTGAGATTACCCAGGCCTTTCGCTCAATGTGCTCCTCTACACTCTAGCAATTTATGACCATTTGCAAGACAACACCAACTCTTACTTTAACATTTCCACGCAGCAGAAGAAAAAAAAAATGAAGTTTTATATTTTCTGCCACATACTGAAAACTGGAAGGACTAGTGTCAAGATCTATAAAAAAAAGAAAAAAAAAAGAAAAAAAGACCGTAATCTTGTGATTTTTTTTTCCGTATGCACACATCAGCTTCAGCTTCAGTACACTTCGAGCCAGACTTCCCTTCGTGAAGAATTGGAATTATCTTTCGATAAGACAGCAGACGAAGTCAGGCTATCTCGTTTTGATGATGTGATCAGGACCTTTGTGTTCATTTCCACTGATTCATTGTCATCGTCAAGATCAACCCATTCATCAAACCCTTTGTACAACGTCTTAAAATCCAATGGATAGATCAAGATATTAATGAACAAAGCATACTCACCTACATGTATCAGTGTGTAACACTGCTACAGATTACAGCATGAGTGCTGAGCGGCGAATAACACATAATTCAGTACTTGAAAAGTATAATTATACTGTGCAAGGACATTTTCGTTCATGGTTGATTAATCTCATGAATGTTACAAGGACTCGTAACATCTGATTTCTTAATCATTTAAGTTCAACATGCGCACAGTATACTAGTAACTCGAGCGATGCCTCGAAAACAGTCATTGTATAATACAATGTACGTTACAACAGCTTCTGATGCCAAGTGATTAGTTACGGGCAGTAAGTGGACAAGCGGGGAAAATGTGCCTCGAGTAATGACATCTTTAAGGTAAAAAGATGTGAAAGTATTGGATTGGGCCCAATAGGCAGAGTGAAGAATTTCCTCCAAGTCCACTCCTTGGAGAAGTGCTCAAGAGGCAGCGATGGCTCTTGTGTGCTCGGATGGATCCTGAGAGAATGGCCCGCGGTTCCCCCGATTTGATAGCCTGCACTCCCCAGTGTGATTTAGCATCCGCTGAGACTGGACCGTGAGGGGCAGTAGAAGTAACAAATAATTGAGGACGGTCGGATATCTTTGGTCGTATCAATGTACCATTTCAAGGCCCTGACTGCGCACCTTATGCGATCTTCCGTTATTGAGGATAGCTTAGTCGAGGATGGTAGAATAATTTCACATGGTTTTGATTTCTCTGCTTGATTTCTCGCAAGGAGCTCTGCACTTTGGATAAGTCGGACTTTATCTTTTTCCCCAACGGATGTGTCTTTCGATGATACTCGGAGATTTAATGAGGCTACGTCTTGTTCCTGATGCTATGGCAAGTAAGAAGGTAGTTTTGATGGAGAGGTTAAGTAATGAACATTTATGCATGGGTTCGAAAGGATACTGTGTTAGTGTTCTCAGGACTCTGGGGCATGGGGAGGTCTCAACGAGGACCCAGTTTACGTGAAGGAGGTCTTTGTAACAAAAATGAGCTAGTCAAGCGAAATAAGCAACATGGATTGGAAATTGATTCACCATTCTCAAAACTTTCATGGATAGTTGAATGGCAGATCTATGGCCCCTAATTGTGGCTAGGGAGAGACCTTCATCAAACAACATCACGAGGTAATCGGCAATCTTGCCTAAAGAGCTAGAACTCGGATCGATGGCCTCCTTTTCACACCATCTCGTGAATCGATGTAGGCGTGAGTCATACGTCGTCCTTGTAGATGCTCGTAAGTATTGAGCCGACATTTCTGCCGCTCTGTTTGATAGGCCTGCGTCAAGTGCCGATCTCCGGAGACCATCCAAAGAGTTAGTGAGAGGTTCTGGATTTCTGGATGGTAAGTCTGTCTTCCTGGCTGCGTCAAGAGGACTGGTCTTTGATCGGGAGTGACCTTGGTGGCTGCGTCAATAGTGTCACAAGTTCGTGGAACCACGGTCGTTGGGACCAGAAGGGAGCGATTAAGAATACGAGTGCTTGGTCCCTTTTCACTTTCTGTATGACTTGTGGTAATAATGCGAACGGGGTAAAGGCGTATTCCAAAAGTCTCTTCCATGACATTGTTAGGGAGTCTGATGTCAGTGCTAGAAGTTCTGCGTGTCTCGTGCAGTACACTGGTAGCTGTTTGTTTAGTGCTAAAGCAACCAGATTTGATTGTGGTTGGCCGATTTTTTTTTTTTTTTTTTATTAAAATTGGTGACTTCGGTGACTTCGGGATGTAGTGTCCACTCGGAAGGGAGATATTTTCCCCTGGACAGAAAGTTGGCCATGTAATTTTCCTTTCCTGGAATGTGCCAAGCTGTAATATCGACGTTGTTTTATCGGCTCCAGACGTCCAGACGAGGATTTCCATTGTTAGTCTGGAAAGAGTTGTTGATGGGATTTTGTTCCTCCTCTTTTTTTTTTTTTTTTTTTTTTTTTAGATATGCTACCTTTCTTTCACAGCTCTGCTGCCTCTGAAATTGTTTACATGCAATGAATTTGTTTAGTTATTTCACATTGAGAATCCATTCGGAAACTGCGTGATTTCTTGGGTGTCAGAAATACTGGTGACACTAGTATGTCGTTTGAAAAGGCGACTTGCGTAATCGCTTTCTTGTCGAGGAGGGACTGTATTTCGCTTTGGAGAGCAAGCCTGAGATTGTTCTGTTTGGGTAGAGGAGTGGGGCGACAGATGTTTATTTGAGAACGAGGGATCAGAAGTTTTGGTTCGTATCCTGAGCTTACAAATTGGATGTTCAGTTTGTCTGTCTTAATGTGTGCCCCCTCCTTGTAGAAGAGAGCTAGTCCCCCTCCCCCGAACCTGGTTGTGTGGTATCATAATATAGTCAAAAGTCCTCCCCCCCCCCCCCCGGCAGGGGGCTCCCTTGCCATCCCTTTTGTGGGAGCGCTCTGATGTGGGAGCGCTCTGATGTTGGTTGGTGTAGAGCGTATAATGACCTAGAGGTGTGGGTGGTGTTCAGTCTAGATCTATGGTTGTGATCTTGACTATTGCCGCTAGAGAGCTTGTAGAACGTCTTATCTGCCGTTGACTTGTTCTCTCATGTTCTCTTCAAGAGTAGACTGAAAAATTTTTTGTCTGCAAACAGCTGTTCTTAACCTTCACTAGGGAGCATTTGTAGAGACCCAGCCACGTTTTAGTCCACTTTGAGAGCATAATATGTGGTGTTTGAGCGCCTTGTCCTGCAACACAGCAGCGCTGATCTCGTTGACTGATCGAACTGCAAGTCCGCCAAGAGACTGTATCGGTAATCAACAGTTCTATCCTCCTCTGAAACACCAGTCGTTGTTTCTGAAAGTGCGGGAGAGGAGCGGGCTAGGCGACCGAGTGCGGCAGGCGGCCCGATGGGCGACCTCTGGTATAGCGGGAGTTTGGAGAAATCGGAAGTACTCCGCGGTTCCGACACAGAGGTGATTATGGGTCTCGGAATTGTTGATTTTCATTCAGGGTTGCTGTTTGGAGTCTGTTATGAAATCTCCAGCTCAACTTTGATACCTAATGATGCCTGGTACTGTTTAAAAAAAATGAAAAAAAAAATATATATATAGTTGAAAGAAATTGGACTGAGGCTGGACGTTGCTCTCGATCTTAGTCTCCCTTTTATTTGTCAAGCTTTCGGCCCGTCATTGGGCCTTCGTCAGGACCTGCGTGGGACTCGTGTGGTTATCGTGCATCCCAGCACCGTGTGCTCATATTCTGTATATGGGGCTGTATTTTGTCCTGTCTGGTCATGGCCAAGTTTTCTGCTACGGGTGTTTTACTGTGAGTCAGAAGTGAGAGTGAGGGGGTTCGGGTTCGGGCCGAAAGCATGACAAATAAGAGGGAGACTAAGATCGAGAGCAACGTCCCGCCTCAGTCCAATTTCTTTCAACTATATGCATCCAACAATGCGGCACCGCGTACGTTCGGGACCAGGGAACTATTTCTCACATTATATATATATATATATATATATATATATATATATATACATATATATATATATATATATATATATATATATATATATATATCAGTATTCAGTAATCAGTAAAATGTTGCTCCCAGGTTCTTTCAGCATTTCTAGCATAGGGCGTCCATTTTCAGCGCCGCTTGCTTTGTGGGATTGGGAAAGTCGAGTACGGAAGTCAGGTGAAAAATCGATCGTTCTTCGTCTTCGTTCGCTGGCTGAATATAATTGTCCCTTATCTGCTAGTTGGGGACAGTATTTCAGTGTTACTGTCACAGCTGTGTCTAATTATACGTACTGTGGATTGTGAGGTGTTGTATTTTCACAGGCATCTGACCTCTGAAACAGTAAATTCGCTTTGGATGTCAGTTTATGCAAATGGCTGGGCTATATTGGCAAATCGCTGAATCCCTGTAGTAGGAGACCAGGCTTAAAAAGCTTCTGACATCCTTAAGACATCGATGTGTGTTGGCCACTCCTTGATCGCCTTTATATTGTCGGGGTCTGTCACCGTTGCCACCAATGTAGCACAATTTTAGCTTATCTGGTGGGTCACTGATCATGTATTTAGGATTGTACATGTATATCCTCAACTGCATTTTGCCCATTATCCGAATTTTGTTGTAGTATCGAGATGTTTTTATATCAAAATGGCAGAAAACAGGAAAATTGTATAAGAAATTGTGAATTGTTGGACCAATTAAAGTACATTGTGTGAAACAAAAATGTTGTTTCATCGGTTTTCCCTATAGTGAGGTTTTACCGTAATTGTTCATAAGAAACCGAAGTCATGAGATGGAAGCAAAGTGAATGTGTGTGTGTTTGTTTGTTTGTTTGTGTGTCTGTCCTACCTCACCAGAGCGAAATTGCTCCAGTGAGCACTTCATAAGGCTATTCCGGACCAGCTGAAAATTAGTTTGAGAAGAAAGAGAAAAATTTGGTAAGCGCAACAAGTAAAATTTGATGAAAAATCAGATAAAAATCAGGAAATATATGTATATGAATATGAAGTTTCGCTAATTCTCATAAAACAGTTGATGAAGAGTCGATAGAGATAGTCTTTGTTTTCAGACTAAATCTTAACTGGTGTGGAATTATGTTATCCACACCATGTTGCACGCGCAACTTGAATTGGATCGGTAGTAATTGTGTAATTGTGAGCACCCATGCAAATCAAAAGAGCCGATGGTGGCAGCATTCCCATTGGTGGTGTATGTACGGAAATAATATCATGAACATTGTTTTCGGTCTACAATCAGTAACTACAACCCCTTTCCCTCTAAATGTCACTGTTACTAAGTTATTACAAGACTACAATGATATGATGAAACTTTTTTTTTCCTTTTTAGAAAAAGGAACATTAGGGAGATGATGACGTCTGAATTTTTTAGGCCAGCGCAACTCTGATTCCATATTTTTTACACCGACTAATAGATTTGAAATTATTGATATAGTTTCCTCTCTTGAGAACAAACGAAGTTCTGGTTATGATGAGATAGATAATTTTATACTTAAGGGTGTTATTTCCTCGATTGCTGATCCACTTGTTCATATATTTAATTTGTCAATTTTTAACGGTGTGTTTCCCAATAAAATGAAATTGGCTAAAGTAATACCAATATTTAAGAAAGGCGATAAACTTGTAGTCAGCAATTATCGCCCAATTTCATTATTGTCCTCACTGTCTAATGTTTTAGAAAAACTTATTTATAAGAGAATGATCAATTTTTTGAAGGTACATGAAGTTTTTACGAACTCTCAGTTTGGTTTTCGTGAAAAACATAGTACTTCGCATGCTCTTTTATATTTCGTTGATAGAGTAGTTCATGCCATTGATAATCATTCTCATTTAGTTAGTATTTTCTTGGACTTCTCCAAGGCCTTCGACACCATCAATCATGACATTTTACTTTATAAATTATCGCATTATGGAGTACGTGGGAAGGCCTTGGAGTGGTTCAAGAGTTATTTAGTCGATAGAAAACAATTTGTTACAATTAAAAATAATGATTCAGTTATCAGAGAAGTTAAATGTGGCGTCCCACAGGGAAGTCTTTTAGGGCCGTTATTGTTTATTATCTATATAAATGATTTTTTGTCGCGTATCTGATGATCTCTCTTTTATTCATTTCGCAGATGATACAAATGTATTTTTCGCCCATAACGATATTGATTTTCTCGTTCACAAAATCAATATTGAATTGAATAAAGTGACAAACTGGGTCAGAGCCAACAAGTTATCACTCAATGCTCAAAAAACAAAATATATGATTTTTAGTAATACTGTTGATAATTTAAACACAAATATAGTTTTAGATGATTCTCATCTACAAAGAGTATCAAATATTAAATTCTTGGGGGTCATTGTGGATGATAAACTTTCCTGGAAATTACATGCTGATAATATTTGTAACATAATATCGCGTAATATAGGTGTTATAAATAGATTGAAATTTTATATTCCACAAAAAAATATTACTTATGTTATATTCGTCGTTAATATTGCCTCATTTGAATTATGGAGTTTTAGTTTGGGGCAACACGCATCAGAATTTACTTGAAAGAGTGTCCCTCTTGCAAAAGAAAGCCCTCCGCGTTATCTGCCATTCCCCTGTACGTTCTCATACAAACACGTTGTTTGCCTCTAGCAAGCTCTTAAAAATTAAAGATCTGTTTTTGTATAATTTAGGCCAATTTATGTACAATTATTGCAACAATTTGCTTCCATCTATTTTTGATTCTATGTTCCTCAAAAACCAATCATTTCATGAATATCCCACTAGGCGTTCCAATGAATTTCATTTACCCCTTTTACGCACGATCCTTGCTAAAAATACACTTATTTATATAGGCCCAAATTATTGGAATTCTTTGAATCATGATATAAAAAACGCCCCATCTATATATTCTTTCAAGAGGAGACTGAAGTCCTTTCTATTGCAATCGTATGACTCTACAGTACTGAACTAGCCATTTGGCCTTCTTTCTCACATGCTGACTTAATTACCTTTTTTCCTCTTTGAAGAATAAATTGTATTCTTTTTAGTGGATGTCTGCTGCCATCTACGCTATCGCCCAAACCGTCAAAGACTTGAATTTCTGTCTTACTCCAGTTCATACGTCCCTTCATTTCCTTGCTTTTCTCCTTTCAGGCGTTACAATATCACTTTTTTTCTCCACAACTATCATCTGTTTCTCTTGACATGCTTCTGTCGGAGATCGCTGTCTCTGTTGTGCATTTTCGTTTGCTATTTTGTCTTCTGTTTGTTAGTCTTGTCCATTCCGTTTTGTCCCGTACAACCTTTTCTTCAGTAGTTGTTTCGTTGTCTAGTCTTTTTCTATGTTTGTTCGCGTCTATGAAAGTAAATGTATTTATCTGTGAATCTAATTCTCAGTGGGCTTCCAAACTTCTTCTTCTTTTTTTTTTCTTTTTTTTTCTTTTGTATTTATGATGCTTCAATTAATCTTCCCACTGATGTTATTTTTTCAGAGGGGCCCACATTCTACAAGCTCTGTCTTTTTAGTGGGTCTCTCCATTTTTCGCACTTTAAGCAAAGTTATACATGTACTTCATTTCGATCACTTCTGTTTCTTTTTTTACAACAATGTATAATTACTATAAGGTCCTCAATGTTGTACATCCTTTTCAATACATAATGTTCTGTTTACCTTATTCTCTGTTGTCAAAAGAAGTGTAACTTATGTTTTGTCAGAAAATGAAATAAACTTTGAATTGAAATTGAAATTGAATTGACGTCAACCCCTGATCCCGTGTGCATTGAGGGCGTAGTTTTTCCTAATGGCACTGTTTCATAAAAATAAAAGATATTGGAATTTCATAGCGTTCCCATTTCTTGTCCTTTTTTCATTTTATCTTTTTTTTTTTTTTTTTTTTTTTTTTTGCTGAACCTTCTTTTGCCCTTGGTATCTGTCCTCTATGACTGCACAACTTGAACGTTGTGTGGAATTACATGTAGGCCTACATTTTATATTGAGAGTACGACGTAGATGAGGCACGGGTGATGGACAGAGTTACATGTACAAAATAATGTACTTTTGGTAGCAGGGCATCAACTTCTGTCGCGACTTATTCAAGACTAGCTCGTTTCATTGGAGAGTGAAATGACGAGGTGAAGGGTGAACGCACAACCGAGGGACGTCAGCCACGACACATTCTATAGGGCTCCCACGGGTAAATAATATTTCCCCCATAGAGACGTGTGTTAACATTCAAAATATAAAAAAAAAAAAAATAAAAAAAAAATCTGTAAAATAGCCGGGAGAAATAAGGTGTTTCATCTACGGTAACCTGAACAACACAGTGAGATACCCTTTCATCCATAAAAGGGGGGGGGGGGGGCGGGGGGGGGGGGGGGAGGCTTCAACTCAAATTCTGTCCAAGTGTTCGTAAAGCCAGACTACGAGTTCTTTTAACTTAAAATATCACATATGTTGTACATGCAACATAGTCAAAATATATTTGACTATATTATAGTCCCTTCAAATTCCACGAGAAAAGCTTTCATCTTCCAAGCAAAATGCAGTTTGTAGAGGAATTCATACTCGATATCTGCAGCTATTCACTTTTTTTTTGTTTGTTTCTGCCAAACTGCATTTTTGATTTTAACCTGTTCCATACTGAATTCTGAAATCTCCTTAGACATAATACACAAGCCACCAGGTCCGTATGGAACGGGTTAATTATTTTTTTCTTCATTTATTTTAGTATCTTTGGTACGATTTTGTGATGCGGTCAGGGATATTCCATAATATTTACAGGTATGAGCCATATAGCGTTTTCACTCCTATTTGTCGCCGACTCCAGCCGTTTGATACATTAGTCTCGAATAAGATGTCCAATGTGGAATCTAAACTTTAAGACACTTGCGAGGCATTTACTCGATGGCTATGTATAGGACACAGAATGAGTCACAGATTGGAACCACTGTTGTTTCTCGTCAAGAAATATCAAATGTTTCTTCTTCTTTTTTATTACCACAAACGATGAAAATGCTTTACAGAATCAGTCCGCTACAGTCAAGAAATTGGTCTATCATACAGGAGACATTCAGAAATATTTCATATCGAGCACAAAAACTGATGTGTGTGTGGGAGGGGGGGAGGCAACAGGTTGGTATAATTATCTACATCACATCAACACATTCCAAAGACACAATCTGAGAAGCTGGAGAGCTGATATTGTTTTGTTTTGTTTTTTTTTTTTTTTTCCCCCGCCATTAACGTTCTTTTCTATACAATAACTCACGCAATGATATGGCTATGGCTCGTTCATACCACCTCCCAGTGAAAACACTGAATACTACTAACATGATGAATATGCACTGACCTCGCTTCCAGTCTGAGAGAGAAATTAGTTGTGATACCACTATACACGCCGTGACCGAGATGAACTTGTTGGCTTCCAATCCCAAGAAAATAACGTCCCAGAAAAAAACGTCTCTGATATTGACTGTGTTTCCAATCACAGAAAATTACGTTCCAGAAAAACGTCTCTAACATTGGCTGTTTCTGACATTTTCTGTTTAATAATAACTAGCAAAATATGACTGTTTTCACGCTCTCTTGATGTTGACTACACCGAAGTAGATTAAAGAAATGTGTAAGCTGGATGCTTGATCTAAGAGATATTGAAAAAAAAAAACACGTTAAAAATGAGAGCTACACTGGCAGGGAATAAACATCAATACGATATTGCTCAAAATCTCGCCGTGTCATCTGTTGTATTCCTAGCAGTGACCTATACTACGGAAGGTAACTGAATTCACAGAACTGGACAAGGAATGTAGTTTGATCTTATTTTTTGCAATCAGAGTCAACAGTAGCTGGTAACACAACATCCCTAGCATCTATACGTCATTCATACGCCAAGATATACATGTACGTGAAATTGAGTTAACAGTAAGTGCACATATTGATAGCTCCCTTCTAAGTGGGGATTATTATTCATCCAAAGAGAGAGAGAGAGAACAGTGTGATATGATAATTATATTCCCATATCAATTTCCACGTATATAATTTTCCTCTTGTTTGTTCGTTCGTGTGTTTGTTCATTTAGTTTCTGTTTACACATCAGCTTCAAACAAGAGTGCACATGTTATTGCCATCACATAATTATTTACCTCTTTTCTCAAAGGAATCATAATTTTAACACTGATTCCGTCTATCCATCAGAGAAACCATAAGAAGGACAATACAATTGTTTTATCCTTGTGTCATAAAAACTGACTTACACATTCTATCGACAACTTCTAACATAAATCTATGCTATTTCAAATTGGTTTCCTTCATCATTTGCGTTGCCACAGTATGATATTGATCGGACATACATGTATGTGAAATGTCACGTGGGGTTTCTGTAACGGTTGACATGTTCTGTCGGATATGTATGAAGGCAAGTTGTCAAATTCAATATGGAATGTTTGAAAAAGAGGCGTGCCGAAATCGCTTGATTTTTATAAAATTTTTGTCTCCGACAAAAAAAAAAAAAAAAATGTTGGACCCTTTTTGTTTGATCTCTGCTGCAAGAGACATTATACAATATACCTTCGCGTTTGATCACAAAGTCAATTCTACACATATTCAACTTCTACCGTTATAAGCGTTTTAATCTCGCTGTGGTTAGAACGCCTATTACATTGTACATTGATATTCGTCACCGCAATATGAACAAATACAGTGTTAAAACTCTGTTATAAGTTTGGAGGCTCAACATTGCGATGAGAATACAAACTGAAGTGTAAGATTAGATATGATAATTATCAAATCATGTCTCAGACCGTTGTGAACATATACCCGCAGACCATAGCGAATCTTGTTATTCTGATAGGCAAATGCAGTTTTGAATAAATGTCATTCTGAAGTACTCGCTTTAACGTAATCATAGTGTAAACATCATTTTTCCGTTTTCTCTCTTTTTTTTAATTACCTTTAACATTTACTCCTATTATCTGGAGTATATATATGTTATACATAACAATCATATCAGGGTTGAAGAATCAATTTCGACTCATTCACGACAAGGGGACACATTGTTGCATTCCGAAAGTTAACAATTGATCTTTTCAGCGTGTTTCATGGTATGTAATGAGTCGTCTGTCCGCCCATCAAGGCAACCTATACCATAGCACTTTCCCGTGAAGCATTTGCTTTTGCACACGGCCAACAAATTTACAGTTGCTAAGTTCACATACAATGTGAAATCTTACGATTTGTGATACAGTTGTCATGGAACGCCATCCTTTCCAGTCGGTGTTTATGTTATATGTAGATCGTTACATTGTGGAAAAAAAAAGGAAAGGAAAAAAAAAAGGTCTCTCCAGTGTGCGCTTTATTAATTACTTTTGTTCAATCGTCAAAGTCACAACATTTCCAGTATGCTATGCACACACCTGACAAACGCACCTGTGTATACTGTTTGCTGTTTTGCTTGCTTTGTCTTTCCGTCTTCTAATAATGTAAGTGCAGGTATAATATATCAAAGTTATCCGTCTACTGTAGGCCTAGTCTACTTGACATTGCTCCCTCAGAACCCACAAGATGTCAATTGCACCAAAAAGAACAGAAATGAAGAGAGAAAGATTGAACGGTATTGGTAAACACGCAAAAACTACATAAATACGTAAACTGGAAAGCCAACAAACTATCATTCTATTTCAGTACATGTACAAAATAATTACACGCGTACGAACTACAAACGAAGCATTGATGCGTTACCCATTAACGTTGTCGGCAAAAAAGAACGTCGTTTTGATAATATGAAAGTGCCATCTACGCTGGCAGAATTATAATTCTATCAGTAAAACATTTCTCCCTGCCAGCAGAATAAATCATTTCCCTTGGATAAAGGAGCTTAAGCCCTAATGAATAACTTGAATGTCTGTCCGGTTCTAAAACGATTGCACATCATTACACTATTAAGAACGTTGTATATTCATCACCATCTGGTCTTTCAGTGGGCCATTCGGTTGTAAAACATGTATCTCTCCCCCCCCCCCCCCCCCCCCGCATTTCCACGTGGAAGTTCATCAATTATTACAGCCTTCACTTACAGCAAAGCACAATGGGCAGGTATTACACATCGCCAATATTTAGGCTAAACAGTGTACATGCTGGTTTATAAAACACATAACCCTCATGCTGATGCAGAGACTGACGTCAAAGGAGGGGTGATTGTCTCGACGGACTCTTTGAACATTTCATACGCAAGCCAAACAAACTCAACTTGACATTTAAAGGTCCCTCTCTTAATCCTTCTTACTCTGTTTATTGTATAGATTTGCTGCATGCGTAATGTAATGTCGACACTGGTCGAAAATGGTGATTTTGACAAGTTCAAAGGAGTCGCTATCGATCAAATTAAAACACATTCCCTTTTTTCATCCTGACTTGCTTCTGGTCAAATACAATGACCAAAAATGATTGTCAATACTTACATAAATTACACATAAATATTATGATTGTAAATATTGGTACATTTTGATATAGTATAGAGGTTATTATACACATTGCTACTCTACCCCTGCAGTGATTCATGAAAATGTAAATAAACACAAAAGTGAAAGACTCTTATTCTATTTTGTGTCGTAAGTTAGGATCTTTATCTGTTTAATGTTTTTCTCATGATTTTTTTCCTCTTAAATGTGGTTACGACATGCAAAGTTTGTACATTTATTTTTTTCTCTTTCAACTGCTCAAATAATTAGCACTATTAAAGAATCTTCTCATTACAATGTGAGTGATTATTGAAAAAAAAATGCGTCGTGAAATTAAGTGGCACATGTGCACGCGTGAATGTGCGTACGCACACACGTAATCACGTGTCCACACAAAGACAAGATTAATGCAGAAGAAGTCAGAATGAATGGAGAAAAACAAAATCAAGTGGAAGCTGCGAGTGTACACGGTAATGGTTCCGGACAGATTCATAAATCACATACGTCTGATGTAACGTTGTTTTGGATTGTACTTACAGTCCAAATTCAGCTTTGTCATATGATATCTGTTAGCGGATACAAGTACAAAATCATGAAAATACGAGTAGAGTATGTCATCATCGCTCGAAGTTCTACATGTAGTGAAAGTTTTTGATTTAAATTTGTGGAACAAAGTCATGAATGATTGATTGCGAAAGTTGTTACAGATAATGAAACATTTCTCACTTGACCGCACTGGTTTCATAACATTTATTATTCGCAGTAACCAAGAGTTATCAATACTAATTTGGTCTGTCCACGTGCCTCTATATTATTATAGTCCTGTTTACACTAAAGTGGTAACGCACACAGCATTACATTACTAGTATTTCTCGCCCAGCCATGCAGGTATGAACTTTTAGGAAGTGTCGTTATTGACACTGCTGACATTTTTTGCTCCATAAGTAGTCATAGGATTAAAAGATGGATGATAGAGCGCCACCTGTTTCCAGAAGGGTTTTGCTCGGTTGCAGCAAGAATGACATCTTTCAGTGATGGTAGAAAAACTCATTCGAAATGTGTAGTATTCACTGTGCAAACAAGAGTGTGCTACCGGCGATTGTATTACCGCAAATATCGCAATATCGCAAAGCACGAAATATTCTGCCGAAGAGACTTTAGGGAAGCAATTACCTAAGAGAGATATGATTTGAAGCATTTATTTTCTGACCAAAATCAGATTTATCATCGTAATAATGTCTTGTTCTTATACTCGCTTTCTAGCTATAAACAATCTACATCATTCTAGTCCATGCATGAAAAACAAAAAATCACAAACGAGCAAATCACTATGTAATCAACGTTGTAAACGAAATACGCTTTTGTACCGTTGCATGATGTATTCATATCACAAAGTGTGCTTATATATTTTCATTTAGATACACTCCCTGAAAACATGAAAAAAAAGAAGACGAAAGAGGAGAAGTAGGAAGATAGATAGAGATATAAAAGGAAATGATATAGGACCTACAAAATAAAGAGCGTAAAGCGATTGTCGCACCCCACCCTCTGTAGCCGTCATGTGGCAATGTCGTGCAAGATACTACAGATAAAAAAAAAATGTATAAATTACTCGTAATGAGCATTTGGGAGTGAGAAAGAAGAATCTCAGCCAATATCGGAATCCTTGTTTGTTGATAAGAAAAATGTGCCTCATATCACGGCTCCATCTCGAAGTGGACGTGATTCTTCAGGCGTCTGTAAGACACCATTAAAATTCGAAATTGAGCGAGGAATATGTAACTCTCTTTATGTGTGGCTGCTTTAACGAGTATGTGATTTGATCTGTGATTGTTAAAGATACTGTTATAGAGCCATTCGACACCAAAAGATAATTTCCATGGAAATGTGAATGTTCCGTAAAAAGAAAAGACAAAAAACAATAAAAAAAAAATGGAGCTTATTCCCGTGAAGATGGCGAATAACAGTGTCCGCAGTAAGAAGGCAATGGAAATAATTATGCTAGCATAGGTTTAGCACGCTGACGACACTGGCACGAAAATGTTTCTCTGTGGCAGGGCTAGTTGCTGATTGTTCATTGGCTGGGATTCGACGCTCGACGCTCTCGGATTGGACGATGTTATCTGGTCACGTGCGCTCACATGCCGACCAATCGGAGTAGAAGATCGCGGTAGTCTCCGCTCGTGTCGTCGTACACGAGGTCTGTGACAGTATGGCTGTACGCACTCTGGAAAAAGTCTTTGATGTTCTCCAGATCGATCTATGAAGGAGGTAAAGAAGGGAAAATCACGAAAACATTTACTATATTACTCCAAAACTTATACCAAATTGATCTATAGCAGTGTTCACATGCTGAGCTATTAGGACGTAAGGAAGTAATCATTAATATCAATCGCTACACGATGCATTGATGGGTTGATTCTAATGCATTCCACTTAAATGATTACTGTATAAGAATTAGTAATTTATTGCACTCCTAATGCTGAAAAAAAATGAAACATCGGAGTGATGAATGAGTGAAATAAACTTGAACTTCATTGCATTACTCATTATCACATGTATTTTGTTGATTTAAATCTAAATTTAAATTTAAATTTTATTTCCATTTCCATTGAATAAACAGGAAAATCATATACAATACATTTACAGAACACATTTGTAAAAATTTACGTGTTTGCAATTATTACAAATATTTCTGCTTATACATTCTATAATTACAGCTGTATAATTTTCTCTGTTTAATTGATGGAAATGAAAATAAATTTGAACTTTGAACTTTGAATCATATGATTCGTTTTTACCTCCGACCTCGAGATGACGATTCGCATGAGTCTACTATCCTCCTTGCATCCAATGTCCTTTATTGCCATGTGGAGCTGGTCAGCATAGAAACCCGTCCTGTTGTACACGCTCTTCACTGCGGGGAGAGACGCGAAAGACGAATACATCATGATTATCACAAGGCGATACCGAATGAAAGAGGGACCAAAGAGACGGCAAGAAGATTCTGAAGAAGTTGAAGAAGGGACATTGAGAACAAAAGAAAATGGAGAACAGAGGGAGGAGGAGGGAAGAGGAGGAGGAGGAGGAGGAGGAGGAAGAGAAGGAGAAGGAGGAGAAGGAGGAGGAGGAGATTACGAGGAGGAGGAAAGGAGATGAAGAAGATGGAGATTTCAGACGAGAGACCATTAAGATATTAATGAGGAGGAAAAATTGGTGGATTGGGAGAAAGATAGGATGAACAAAAGGAGAAGACATAAAAAAGGGAACAATAGAAAGAGTAGGCAGAAGACAGCGAAGGAAACACACATCAGAGAAAAATAAAATGATACGAGAAAAGGTTGGAGATTGGGAGAAAGATAGGACAGGACAGAAAGAAAGAAGATAAATCAGACAAGATAAGGAAGAAAGACAAAGTATGAAGAATGAGAGGGAGAGAAAATATAGACTGGTATAGAGAGGAAAAAAGAAATAAGAATTAGACCAAAATGAAGAAATGAGGGGGAAAAAGAGAAAAGTAAGGGAAGATAAGAAAAAGACGTTTATGAATCGTTTCTCTTTTCTCTCTGTCTCTTTCTCAAAATGTTTCTGGTAAACGAGCAATGTTTGAAGTCTACAAGCTGGCGATTAAGCAGTGACATACTTTCGTGTTTCAAAACGAAACTCAGGAAAACGGAAAGACATCTTTGCAAAAAGCTTGTCAACAATCATCAACGATGTCATATCATGCACCAAACGTAAGTAAGTTGCTTTCGGACATCATGAAATGATTTGGGCGAAAAGTGTAAAAAAAATCATTAACAATCGATTATAGAGATCATGGCGTCATTTCGCGCTGAAATGACTGCAGTGAGATTGAAAATACTAACATTCAATTATTCATCCGTGTGCATCTGTCGCCGCATTGCGAATGGATGGAGTTCACGCATCCATGTGTGAATCCTTACACATACTGAGCATATTAAGGCCTACCATTTAATATACGACAAGTAATGCTACAAAGCCAGTCATCGCACTTTTCAAATCACAAACACGCGGCAACATTAGAAAAGTGTATACTCTTTATCTGCATGAGCCTTTCTCTTCTTTTAGTACTCGTATCATTGCATGTCCCTATATGCAAGGATTTTTTTTTTAATCCTAAGAAATACACTAAGTCATTCACTTGAAATATAGGCCTACGTCTTTTGTCTTTCCCGTAAAAAAGACAACAAAGCAAAGAACAATAACAACAACAAAAGAACAGAGAGTGAAATGCAAAGAACTCGTTTTGCCACAGGGCGGGAGAAAGATAAAGAAGATCAGTTTGTTTCTCGATTTTCGTTTTCAATGAAAAATGAAATAAAGTAAAGTACATGTGAATATTCGAAAGCAGACAAGCCATTTCGTGAAGATTCAGTTAATATTCAACTTTATACGAAATAAGATTCTTTGGTAGGTATACCGTATTCGCCGACGATAAGGTGGCACTGTTGTTAACAAAAATAAAGCAGTAAAGTCGGGATGAGGCATATTTACGCCAGCACAAGCAAATTAAAGAAAATCACCTGCCTAACCGACACACATAATCATGTATGGGACTGTGCAATGTGCCGATTGTTATTGTTATTGTTAGGAAACGTGTGGAAACACGTAGAAATAACAAATGTTCTTACAAAAAAATATCGTAAAAAAGAACAAAATCCCTCTGATTTTTTCCTCAGATTTTCATCACCAATGTCGGGATGCGAATTATCCGCCAGTGCGGCCTTATCGCCAGCGAATACGGTAAATGAGAGAAAACTACAAGTTAAAGGGATAATTCCCTTATTTCAACTCACCCATGACCTTGAATCCCTCCTTCGTGTGATTGTCAAGGTCACTCTGCTGGATGTATTCCTGGAGGGTGCATCCTCCGGCCTGTAATCAAAGCAACAGCACGACATCACTAATTAGGTTTGTTATTTCGTCGTTTTGATGTTGTTCTATCGTGTTGTTATTTTTTTTTTTCATCCTATAGCAAGGCCCCACACTAACCTCTTTTTTTTTTCTGTCAGTGTTGCCTGTTCGAACCATCGAAATTTTGGTGGTTAAAAAAAGAAATGTAGTGGCCAAAATCAAAGAAAAATATTGAATAAATATCCATTTTCAATCTTTGTTGCCCGATCAAGCAACCGAGAGATTTTTATTTTGTTATTATTATTTTTTATTATCATTATTATTATTTTTTTTTTTTTGCAGTTTGGTGGCCCGACATCTATTTTGAGTTGCACCGGACCACCGCTAATGCTGAGCCGTGGCTATAGGAATCATGGCTAATCGAAAACTTACAATTATCGCAGAGAAAGCGAAGAGACTATGCGGGAGAGATGAGTAAGAAGAAAGAGAAGACGACAAAAACAAAACAAAACAAAACAAAACACGTACATAGGACTCATGATGATTATATGCAACAATAACGGTAGTATAGGTTAGGGACGGACAGAAAGGGATAAAGCAAATTATATAGAGACAGACAGACAGACAGATGGAAAAAGATAACCACGAAAGCAAATACAAAACAAAACAAAACAAGAGGAAGAGGACATCCATACGGAATCACAGACCCCCAAAATACATTGTTGAACTATATTATTCTGAATGCCATTTTCTAACTTCATTCAGAGTCATTCGTGGTACCTCAAACACGTGTACAGCCTGGCAGTCGATCGTCTACGCACATTAATGCACAGGGCAAAGATAACTATGTGGCCCGCAAATTGATAGGGTAACCAAGGGATACAGGAGAATTGAAAAGTTTGTGCGATACAGCTTTTCTTCTTCCTCTTCTTGTCATGATACTATTAAATCACAATGTCCCTGCAGAGCAAACATTGAGTGACAGCCGAAATACATCTTCATCCAAGCTTGCACTATCTGCAAGATTCAAACTAACATGGACAACGTTATGACACTGCTGAGAACATTCCACTCTCCTCTGTTTATCATGTTTATTACAAGTAGCAATTGTAGTTGAAGTAAATCACTGTAGGGATAGTGACTACAAACACTAATGAATTGATTGCTACAAAAATGATAAAATAGGTTTCATATCAAGATGTACTGAATAATCATATTTTGACAAATAAGAACAGTTTTCATTAAGAAAATATAAGAATATGAGAAAGAATCAAGCTTTAAGTCCTTCTTTTCCAACACGTCGTATAAGCTATCTGTTTTCACATCAGTGTAAATAAGAGCTAGTTCCGATGTGTCCAAATTTTTAGATATTAAAAGGCGTGTAAATGACACCGTTAAAAACTGTAAATCCGTTCCCTTTCCTTCCTTCTTTTTCGAATTGCAGGTTAAGAAGACATAGGGAATTAAGAAATCTCAACAGTCCAAAAATTTGATAGTTTGCTGACAGACAGACAATGTAACATACGCAAACACAAACACACACACACACACACACACACACACACACACACACACACACACGGACACACAAACACACAAACTGATGAGGGAGAGTGAGATACATAACTCACCTTGTCAAAGTTGAGGAATATGGAAGACAGTTGGGATAAACTCGAATTGCCAAAAATCCTGATCACTTCTTCGTCGCCCGATTGAAGGCGCTCCTGGGTGTTCTGTTGATTGCAATTTACAAAACAGTGATTATGATCTTTATGATAATGATATCAATAATTATGATACGTATCGATGTATGATAATTAAAAAAAAATATAAGGCCCTGCATCAAAAAACCAACAAAAAGTTACCAGACATGGATTTTTAGTTAAGAGCAGATTCTGAAAGAGCAGACTTTAAGCTTTAAAATGATGTATAGTTCACTTCAAATGGATTCTCCTAATATATCCTATTAATGGAAAAAAAAAAGCATACACTCTGGAAAGTGTGAACTGAGATAAGCGGTAGAAGTACAGGGTCTATTCAAGGGCTTAATCTTTACCAAGCCGTGCTAGCTGTGTGATGAGAGGGACAAAACACAGGATGTAAACCGCGGAGCAACAACAATGAAGGGATTATTAGATTAAGCTGTAATTAAGCATGCTCTATAAACACATTCTGTCCATAATTAATGCCAACGTTCAAAGCAGTAGCATTACCCTTTTAAAAGTTATTAGACTTGAAAGTGAAGAGTGTGCAAACGATTTCAAGAAATGAACGGGGGCCTCTAAGACATAGCTGATTATTCTACTCTCCCCCATAAAAGGGTTGCAGAAAAACTGCTCACAACACACTTTCCTATTCATGTTATGATTCTAAACTTATGAATAACATAGAAAAAGGATAGCTCTTTCAGAAAATATGAAAAACTCAAAATTGACTCGGTTGACCGAATTCACCTTTTTGAGTCCTCATACAAAATCAAGGGGTGCGACTTTTTGTTCGTTTTGTGATGCACGGTCACATATGATATAATATAACATAATATGATATAATATAATATAATATAATATAATATAATATGATATAATATAATATGATATGATATGATATGATATAATATAATATAATATAATATAATATAATATGATATGATATAATATAATATAATATAATATAATATCATATCATATAATGTAATGTAATATAATATATGTATATATATATATATATATATATATATATATATATATATACGTATATATATAAAACACAGTGCTTGTATAGCGCATATCACTACCGCGGTGTCTCTATGCCCTTTAAGGGAGAGGGATGAAAATAGAAAGAGGAAATGTCGTGTACAATGTATATAATACATATACAATGATATGATATGATATAATATAGTAGAACATAATATAATGTAATAAAATATGATATAATATGTTATGATAATTATTATACTATGCTATAAAACAAATTAATATAATATAATGTAACATAAAAATATATCTCATGTTCAGCACCTATAAACATTAGCAAAGACTGCAACTATGAGTATACGAAATGTTTTCTCCAGACTCGGGTAGGGAGTGCAGTGCGCACAATGTATTGGTCGGGTTAGGGATCACCACTGCCACCCCCCTCCCCCCCCCCCCCCTCCCCATGAGATACAGCTAGGGCTTTATCTTGTACATGCATGATGTTTGTAATTTGTATTGCAACTTACGCTTCTGAGGTATTCTAAGTCTTTGTTTCGTTGCGGCACGTCGACTTTCCGCTGAGTTGACCTTTGACCCTGAGAAGAGAGAAAGAAAAAAAAACAGAACATAAAGACATGAGGAAATATTTGAAACAATGTGGCACGAAGCAACTAGCAAGAACTTTTTTTTTTTCAAACAATAATCATATTTCTGTTTTTGTATTGCGATAACATAAGTCTTTCAGGTGAGAAATAAACGAAATTTTTTCTGTACTGTTATTTGATAACTTTGGCATTAAGAGGATCATTCTTGTTTTGCTCCCGTTTATCATTTCTTAGTAATACTCAAAATGGGGAGAGGTGAAATTCCTTATCTTACATTTATTTTTAATTTGTTAACGTGTATGTGTGTTTGTGTGTACGTAGTGTCTTACTGTTATAACTTATAACAAGGTTGACAAGTTGTTCAGGGAGAGGAAACAATGAAGTAAGAGAACGATAAAGATAGACAGAAAGATAGGTAATCAGATGCAAAAAGACAGTCAAAAAGATTATAGATAATTATATTAATGATGTCAACATGTGTACAGAAATCTTACATCGATAACGCTGATAGACAGATAGATCAATAGATAGATAGAAGAATATTGTAAAGTAAAACATTATTATATAAATGTGTACTAGTATATAGAATTTTAGATACAGAGAGACAGACAAACAGACAGACAGACAGAAAAGATACAAAACGAAAGGGAAAAGGAGACAGGAAAGGAGAGAGACAGACAGAGAGAGAGAGAGAGGGAGAGAGATACTTGGTGCTCACCGTGATAAGGCGCAAGAGAATGGCTTTAAATAAACCTTTTGTCTGCTTTTCCACCTCTTCCTCCAAGCTGTGCTTGAATTCTGAATATGAAAAACAATGGATCAAAAAGAAAACAAAAATGAGCCAGGATTAATTGCCAATAAATGCCAAAGAATTTCAGCAACGAAGTCAATTACACGCCTGTAATTGATGTCTATAAAGGGAGTCCGCAAAACCCCACAACGTCCACGGCGAAGCACAAGTTTGCACATTGGGAAATCGCCTGTGTAGCATTGAACAGGAACTTGTCTGATGGTAGGAACTAAAATCAAACGGGCAGTCCTAGACAGACATAGATAATGGGACTCATATAATTTTTACGACACATTGATCGTCCCTGCGGCGTTCCGGTTTGAACGGCTTATTATTTCATTTCATTTCATTTATTGAGTTTCCACACAAATTATACAGAGTTGTATTTGCAACACCCATCCATGACAATTGAGTATTGTAAAGCAGCACATAATATTATATCATGAGTTCAGTATGATTATAAAGACTATTAACACTTACATGAAACCAAATCAACTGAAATCAATCTAAAGTACATTACATTCATAACGGATGAATAAAATTGTGTTAGGTGGGAACCTACATAGAAGCAGTTGCTTGTGAGTGCAGGTCCCCAGGAAAAACAAAAACAAAAACAAAAACAGAAACAGAAACCAAACAAAAACTAAAATAAAAACGTAGGAACTTAAAGGGATGATATAGTATTGGTGGAGACGAGAATCAGGCTTGTAACTTTTTGCGAGATACCAAGAAACCACTTATGAATACTACTGACCATACCATTCTAAGAGGAATTCAAAGTTTATTTGATGAAAATGGGTTTTGGAATGGCTGAGACATCCGAAAACAGAGTAAAACAAAGTGATCCTAATAAAAGTGGTCCCTCCTTTTATTAGGATCCATCATTTTTATATGTCAGCCATATGATTTCAAAATCAATTTTCGTCAAATAAAATGTTGAATTCCTCTTGGAATTGTATGCTCTGTCATATTTCATAAGAGATTTCTCATCACCTCACCAAAAAATGTTGGAAACACGAAGTTAGGTCTCACGCAAAACTATACGATCCCTTTAACATGGTCGAAATATAGAGGGGGTGTCCTCTATAGATCTAGAAGACGAGTCATCGCGTAAAATTATCAGCCGCAAATTACAATATTCACGTGACGAATTTTCAAAATGCATCCAAGTTGAGTTGACTGTCATTTTACTTATCACACGCCTGTAATTAAGCATGGTGTACTGTAAAATACCATTCTAAACACAATCAGCTAATTGGTTTTCTTGGGAATTTCCTAGAAAATCTATGAAATGTAATACTTGTATCCTAAAGAAAAATAAATAATCAGACAAAATCGTTATTTACCATTGCTGCTCTTCAGAAAAAGCATGTAATGTCTTAATCTCGTTGACCAAAAGAATCATTACAAATTTAAGCATGTACATTTTATTTGCTTAACGACGGAAATTTATTCTTATTATGCGTAATTCTTAATTTCTCACATTTCTTTTAGAGAGAGTGCGTATGAGTTTTGAGGTTCATACACCGGCGTCTACACAGAAAGGTAATTTGTAATGAGTAATGAGATGAATACAGAATAAGTGAGAGTTATTTTCTATGTATCACTTCTTAAAAAGAAAAAAAAAACTCACCTTCTTTATAAGCTTTGGTGATTGCTTCTACCTCCTGCAAGAAAGCAAAGACAAAAAGAGGGAAAAGTCATTATTTTAACTTGATATTGATTGTCCTTTTTCAGATGGAAGGGGGAGGGGGGCTTAATTCCCCCCCCCCCCCCCCCCCGGCTTGGACGGAAGGATCTCTCGAAGGAACCCTTGGAAAGTCGTATAGGTTTAGCTGTGGGTTTCTTCTTATTATTTGTTCGATCATTTCTCAGATTTTTTTTTTCAACCCAAACTGTAAGGGGGGGGGGGGGGGGGGGGGGGGGAGGGGAGGCGCTGCAGTCCCTGCCAGTCCCCGTTCTGAGGCTCCTGTATTGTGGCGTCATCATAACATCAAACAAGATGACGACGTCGATGATGATGCTGATGACAAAGATTAGTTGAAATAATAGTCAGAATAATATAAGCATTAGTAAGAGTAGTCGTACCTATCATATTGATAAGAATGATAATGATAATAATAATAATAACAATAATAAATACAATAATTATAACAATACTAATAGTAGTAATAATAACAGCAATAATAATTATTGATTATTATTGGTATTATTATCATTATTATGTTATCATTATTATCATCACTATCATTATCATTTTTTGTTTCATTACTATTATTTCTATCATCACTAATGATAACAATGACAATATTGTAGATAACAACAGAAGTCCAATGTATACGGACTACGAGGGTATCCAATTTTGTGGCTGCACTTCTACCAGGGGATTTTGTCAGTACTCCTGCGCTCTGTTGAAAAGGGCATTATGGGTAAGCAATTAGTATGTACATGTATTATGATCATTCTTCTGTAACACTGGCGTGCCTTGGGCTCGTGCACGATTGAACGCTATCACATGAACATCAACTGAATTGTTGACACCATTGTTAACGCATAGATTTATATATATCCCGTAGTTGTGCTCTCACAACAATTAAATCTCGTATATATCCTCCCAACCTTAATTGGGTGACCTTTGATCTTACACTTTTTCGCTTAATGTCTCCACACGTCAGGAGTATCTAATTACAATTATATAGAGCCCATTATAATCAAAACGTGTACATTTATTCTACAAATAAGTGAATTCTTGGCAAACACTCCCGGCGACTTGCCTGGGGTTCAAGAGGGTAGAGCATCTCCAACAGCGCAACGTCTTTGTGAGCCAGCGCGGGATTCTGTGGTGGGGGGGGGGGGGGGGGGAGAGAAAAAAAGAAATCCAGAAGTGAATTAGCAGTCAGCGACAGTTGGGTGCAAAGAGTCACAATTAGTTGAGACATGCGGAATGGGATTATTCAACCAAAAGAAACAAGTCAGAATCAATGCTCTTCATACTTTTGCTTCACATTACAACATAATATATATATATTTTTTTACTCGTACTCTTTCTTCTAAAGAAAAATGAAACCCTGACATTGAGACCTGGTGCATGCTGTTTGCTACGAAATCCAGAAGTGAATTAGCAGTCAGCAACAGTTGGGTGCAAAGAGTCACAATTAGTTGAGACATGCGGAATGGGATTATTCAACCAAAAGAAACAAGTCAGAATCAATGCTCTTCATACTTTTGCTTCACATTACAACATAATATATATATATTTTTTTACTCGTACTCTTTCTTCTAAAGAAAAATGAAACCCTGACATTGAGACCTGGTGCATGCTGTTTGCTACGAAATCCAGAAGTGAATTAGCAGTCAGCAACAGTTGGGTGCAAAGAGTCACAATTAGTTGAGACGTGCGGAATGGGATTATTCAACCAAAAGAAACAAGTCAGAATCAATGCTCTTCATAATTTTGCTCCACATTACAACATAATATTTGTTTTCTACTCGTACTCTGTCTTCTAAAGAAAAATGAAACCCTGGCTTAACCCTATTCTAACTGGGGGGGGGGGGGTCAAATTGACCCCCCCCCCCTCGACGTTTCGCGCCACGATTTCGCAACGCGCAAAGCTTTTGCCGCGTCGTTTCACGACTTTTTTCATTGAAGTCTCCTGCATATTTTGAGACCAAATTTGCGACGTCCGGGTACACCTTTTTGAAGTTACGTAATGTTTTGCATATGCATGTCAACCAAAAAACAGCTCAAATTCATGATATCGTGTGCAAATCCAACGCAAATTGTGTTTTTTGGTTAAATTGATATAAATTAGATTATTTCAACCTTTAACCATTGAAATGAATCAATTCTAGTGTAGATAAGCCTGAAAAAGTGCCTGCAACAAGTTTTGGCAAAAAAACAATAGAAAACAAAAGGTTGAAAAAACAATAAAATACATAAGAAATTAACAAAACAATAAAAAACAAAAGAAATTAATTTAAATTGAGCTATTTTTTTCCATGAAAATTGTTTGATGTGTCTTGAGGAATTCTGACACAAAAAAGTTAGCAATCCTCCAGTCTTTTTAATTGAGTTATAGGTGAAAATATGAGTTCATGAACAAATTTGCATAATTAATTTATTAAAAATAGAAAGGCAATATTTTTCTATTGTATGACGATGTAATCTTGTAGTTGACATCCAGCTCTATCTTCAGGCAAAATTTCACGGCGATCGCACGTTCGGCGGCCGAGATCTGAAGGGGGGGTCAAATTGACCCCCCCCCCCCCCCTCAGTAAAAACTTGGTCTCAAATAGCCCAGTTAGAATAGGGTTAAGTCCTGATGCATGTTGTTTGCTACGTTCAATAAAATGATTTTATTCCCGGTTTGCGGGAATGACCAGAAATCATTTTACTTCCATCTTTTCTACCACACTTGTCAGGTCTCTCTAGATCGCTTGGAGCAAATCGCACAGGTGGCATTGTAGGTTTTTCATCCTTCCCTGAAATTTGGCACATTTATAACGTAAACTTTTATTATAAAAAGATATACAATCACTATACATAGAAAGAGCGATGGAAGTGACTATGGTAATGAATTTATCACCAACGTTGATGAACTACAAGAAAAAAAAAATGGCTTGCCGTTGACACGACGACGTAGGGCGTGGCCAAAGTGGCGCTCAGAGTCTTTAAAATTTTAATCGAGGTTATAGCATCAATCTTTCATTAGATTGCGGTGTATGTCAACGTGATGGAGCGTCAACTTTGTGAGAGGAAACTTGCCTCATTAAGAAATACTCGCCCTTCGCGGCGGTACTCCACAACGGCTATTCTAGGGAAGTGCTGGGATTGTAGAAAAAAAATGCAGGATACCCCGACAATGAATCAATGATGGGCTCAATTTGTCTGCCATTTCCTCATTTTTTCGCTTTCCGGTAGGCACGTTCGAGCATCCATCGACTTCTTGAAATATTCAACTTGATAGATAATTATATGGATACTTTTGGAGGCAGACTGTCATATGTGTAATATGGAAACCTTTTTAGATTTCACATTCTGTGAAAAGATGAGAGATATATAACTGTTGCGTATAAGGAAAGAAAAAAGTGTGTGTTCTTCGTTCTGTCCTTCCTTTTCTATCCCTTCCTCTCTCGTCCCATCTATGTATCTATATTGTATCTATCTATCTATGTATATTTCTTTCAATCCATCCATCTATCTATCGATTTATCTATCTTTCTCTCTATTTACATTTCTATTCATCTATCTCTGAAGGTAGTTTAGTTTAATACCTTTCCCCTCCTTACCTGTAGTGTATTGTGAACGTGCATGGCCAATCTATCTATCTATATCTTTCTATCTACTGATCCATTATATCTATTCATCTACGTCTTAAGTTAGTTTAGTTTACCTTTCCCCTCCTTACCTGTAGTGTATTGTGAACGTGCTTGGCCAATCTATCTATCTATATCTTTCTATCTACTGATATATCTATTCATCTACGTCTTAAGTTAGTTTAGTTTACCTTTGCCCTCCTTACCTGTAGTGTATTGTGAACGTGCTTGGCCAGAAATACGTCTGGCTTCTCCATAAGGCCGCTTATCGTTTTCCGGTATTGTACGCTGAGGTCGCTCTTCATTTCGGCAAGAAGGCTCTGTACAAGAGGTTTGACGAAAGAACATTTTTTATCTGTTTTAACTGGCTAGAAATGCGCGTGAATAACATTAGCACGAAAAACTCAACCTTGACAAAGAATTCAGAAACAAAGTGATAGCCATAACATACCAATAAAGCCACGGATTATAATGCGAGAGAGAAACGGAAAAGATATTGAGATTGATATAAACCAATAACTAATAATGCAATAAAACATACAGGAGCAACTGCAATGAACTTCATTGATAGTATCTGTCATTTTCATGGAAATCTATGTCGTTAACAATTCCACTTGTTAACATGCGTTCGTTCTGTTTTAATGTGAACAGAATATCAAATTTGAAATAATATGTATCTTATTTTTTTTTTTTTTTTGACACGGGTACTCCCATGATTGAAAACGCAATTATTAAAAAAAAAAAAAAAACTTTTAAAAAGCTTTTAAAACTAAAAATCAGGCAGACAGTACGGTAAGAATTTCATTGAAATATGACCCAACCAAATAAAAGAAGAAGAAATTACAAAGTTATAAAATTGCAGAGTTGAAAATACTGTGAAATCCATTAAGATAACTTGCAAGTAATGCTGATCAGAAAACATCGATCAAGCTATAATAAAAGTTCACCTCGCAACTCCCTTATTGGGATATTGGTGCAGTACATATTCATTTCGGGAAAACCAACTTTCTGTCCCCCCCCCCCCCCCCCCTTTACAAGCATTATTGTTTCAATGGATGGATATTGTTATAGAAATAAATTATCAAATTAAATTGCAAACATTGACGAGAGACAAGGAGAAATTAAAAAAAAAAAGAGAAATAAGGAAGGAACAACTTTTCAAACGTGCTCTACCAATACTCACTGTGCTGTATTTGGCTGCGTAAGACTTCGCTATCAGCTGCCTCTGTTCGTTAGTACGTCTAGACAAAATGCTTGTAATTGACTTATCATCCGAACCTGTAAGAACAATCACCACAATCACGTGTAAAAGAAAAACCTCCATATTAAGTTATTTAATGATTTCCTCAAGTATCTGAGATTACAACAGCACCATTATAATGAACCACTTTACATCATGCAACATAAAGTGGTATCAATATTTTCTGTTGTTTTCTCTTAACACAGTGCTTAAGTGATGTTGGAATCATGGTGTTTTATATTTAGCTATCTCTGTAAAGACCGATAAACTTAAACCAATTTTTAGATATTGCATACGCGGAAATAATCAATATCTAAGCCAACAAACGCTCTTGTTTATATAAATACGAGCCCATTGTAAAATATAGTCTTATCATGCAGTCTCGAAGTCTCTAAGAAAACCAACTGAGATGGTAATCTACTTACTTAACAGGCAACAATATCACAGCGTTTTCTCTAATGCAAACGCTAAAACCACTCCTTTGTAATAACATTTTTATCACTTTGTTTTTCTCACGAAACCCTTGGACATACAGTGCAACAAAATATAAAAGTACAATAATGGATTCTACAAAGTGTAATCTTTATAGAACATACTCTTTCCTCACGCTAGGAAAAGAAAAATATGATGAAGTGTCTTACAATATTCGTTACATAGCTTCCATTACGGTGGCATTAATTCTTTGTATATAGCGATGACGGCCCAAGGTCGTATCCAAAGCTTTTAGAATTTATAACTTTTCGGAAGTAGTGTCGAATTGTCCTCAAACCTCACTGATGTGTTCAGCTAGCATTTCCGCATTCACCAAAATCAAATATTATATTTCAGGCAATTCCCCTTTGAAACACGTGGATTAAAAAAAAAAAAAGATAAAGATTCGCCTTAGCTCAAACTGTTATCTTTCCATTTAGCAGTATAGAATGAATAAGTAAACCATCGAACCACACCCTTGTTTATGGTCTCGGCGTCGGGAACTTTTGTTCTGTCTCACTGTCATGAGAAACTCTGATCTATATTATTCTCTAGTACGATATCAACTCTGTTTATCTAGTACCATCATGGCGAATTTCGTAATTCATCCAACAATGTCTGACGCAATCAAGTTATCCTGCTAGCATAATTAAACATGCATCTGTAAATGCAGTCTAAGACGGTTATATTATCAGACGCTCTTTTTTGGAGGCGCTTTGTGTTGTTCTCGGCAGTAAATTTCAACCAGCATCTCAAACAATTCACGACCATTTGCTTTAAGTCAATAACTTGGTATTCTTCCGCGCTGACGCAAAAAAAAAAAGTGCCACGCCCTAATTTGATAAGATGTGAATAGGCAACCTGCGTGACTGTGTTTACGAAGGTTTTATAATTACGTCCATTAGATGAGAAAATAGTGCATCACGGCATGACAGATGTAATGTCATGATGTCTCGAAGCGTCCGTCAATCAAACCCACGCATTGCTCGCTGTCTGTGACATTTTGCAATGTTTTTATTCTCTGATGTTTTTCTCTGATGTTTTCACCACTCTTCGGACCTTGAGGTAGGCAGCGCATTGTAGTGACGCAATTCTTGTATATTGGTCGTATGAAGCTGAACGACAAGCGTCAACTATTTGGCGATAAGTTAATGAATCTAATCATTGTAACGTTCAGAAATAGTCAGTGAGCTTGTTCATCATGGCAAAGTAAACAGAATGAAAATGCCATCAATGGATATGACAAGCACAGCGTTAACAGTACGAGCTCGTAAGTTAGAAAACAAAAGAAATAACGCAGAACCAACACAAAATAAAACGTAATAAAACAATTGATGTATAAGTTAAGAAACTATGAAATAAAAATGACAATACTTTTACTTTCTTTCTTTGTCATTTATATAGGGCTGGGCAAGTCCGCTTTCACGTACAATTGATGTGTGTTCAATGATATTGCTCTTGATTTTGCTTGCTTCGTTTCTACGTGAATTGTACATTTATGGTTATGTTGGGTTTTGATTTTGTTTTTCTCGTTCATCCAACGCAAAATTATAACTGAATGTGCATAATGACGTTACCATATATTGTTAAAGGGTTGTATAGTATTGCTTGAGGTGAGGATTCAGCTTTTAACGTTTTGCGAGATATATTTTTAGAAACCACTCAATGAAATGTTAAAGAGCATACAATTCTAAGGGAAATTGAAAGTTTGTATTATTTACCATACAGAGAAAATTATTTTTGAAATGACTGAGCTATTAAAAAACAAGGTATATGATATAAGAGATCCTAATAAAAGTTGTGGCCTGTCGCAATTTTTTTTTTAGTACCACTTTTGGGGATATCTCAGCCACTTCAATACCAACTTTCATCAAAGAAACTGTGAATTCGTCTAGAATTACATGTTGGGTTTTTTTTTATTTTAAAAGATGTTTCTCTTTATCTCTCTCTCTCTCTCTCTCTCTCTCTCACACACACACACACACACACACACACGCACTCACACACATACAAAGTTCGAAGCTGGTGGTCCCATCCATTAAACCCAAACTGAAAATAACCGTGTTTCTCACAAGGGACCCCCACAAATTAATGCTCCACTGACTTGTTCTCTACCCCGGGCTGACTGCATGAATGAAGGTGTCAATGGTAAATGTATACTTCCTGGATAGGTACAGCACGGGTATAAAGTAGATCATGAAATTTGACTCTTGTGCGTTGTTGGTATATGCCTAAGGAGAACACGGCGTGATTACGTGTAGGATATTCATGAAGTATGAAACTACATTTTTTAATGCGACATAGCTTACCTTTAAACGCCTTGTGCAGATCCTCAACGTCTTTCTCAACATTGAACGGGTCTGCTGGCTGTACGGTCCCCTAAGAGAACAGCAATCAATTATAATAATAAAGTTAATTGATTAACACTCACGCAGTTTCGATGTCCCAGCACAGTTTCGGATATCTCCTATTTTGGGGACCGAGAGTTTAGGCCTATAATTATCGTCCCCAGAAGAGCTGCTATACAATATAGAAGTCCTGATGAAATACCCTTAACCCAATTTAAAGTTAATAGCATCGACTCAATTGGAGTTGCGTGCGAGAAAAGGACGTTATAAAGCGCATGCAACCGAACTCGATTGTCTTCAATTCAATACATCTCCTGTCTGCAAAGTTTCATTTTAAACTGCACTCTGAAAATGTATTACAAAAAAAAAGAAAAAAAAGTGGGGGATAGAGGAGTAATACTAAATTGATAAAGATATATGCATTGAAATAATTACGTTACTAAATATTAATGATTAATAATTTGGTTGATAATTATTGATTCATGATAATTTGTTTCAATTTACATAATATTATGCCTACTCCTGTTTGTGTAGGCCCTATACTTGAAGAGGTCAGAGTACCAATAGCAATGACAAATAAGTTAAAGAAAAAGAACAAGACTATAATATAGTCTTGTTCTTGAATATTATTCACATAAATGCAACACACCACCAGTGCATCATCATTGGCATAATTATACATACGTATGACAACGTATGACAAGTTATGACAACGTATGACAAGTTATCATTGGCATAATTATACATACGTATGACAACGATTTTTTCTCTCACCCTCGAAAGGAAGTCTCTGCATACAATAGCGGGTCTGGTCCTTACTGGACACGGGGGCTGGTCGGCCGGCATGATCTGCTTCCCGCCCTCCTGAGTGAAATATATAGAATATGAGGAGAGAGTGAGAGATTTGAGATGGAGAGATAAATAAATGAAGAGTTTGTTCGCAAAAACTGATAAGTCCATATTTGCCAAATGGAGATATTTGCGATTAAAGGTCAAGAAAAATAAAGAGAAAAATAAGAAAATGTTTGCTTCTTTTAACTTCAAAAATGTACATTTATGTAGTGACCAATATATTATTTAAAAGGTATTATTGTGTACTTTATGACAGGAACCGTACTTCAAAATCTTCAAAATGGACTTATCGGTTTTTGCGAACAAACTCTTCAAATATATAAATATTTATGCTTATATTTTGTAATAACTAAAATAGAGAAATGATAAGATACGTACATGTATGAATAAAGAGAGAGAGAGAGAGAGAGAGAGAGAGATCAATTACGACCCGCCACGACAAAAGGATTCGAAAGTCGCTGACGGCTTAGCCGCGAAAATCAAATTTTAAGTCAGTTCTTCAAAACTGGTAGAAACCATCTATTTTCTAGTTTTGGCATAATTTCGTTGTCTAATATTTCGTCTATCATCTGCCGAAATTTCGAAGCTGATTAAAGGAATGCCAAGAAATTAGCTTTTTTTTTTTCTGGGCCATGATTTACGACTTTTAAAGGAACAGAAACGTGTGTGAAGATTTGAATTTAGTGCCGCAGATAGACTCCGCCCCTAGCAACAAGGGAGTAATCTTACTGGTCAGTGCGTGGTATATGGTTTAATTGGTCGTCCGTAGACCGCTGGCGCAACATCCAGGATGTTGCTAGGAGCATAAGATTATCTTCTATTGTCAAGAGGTGGAAACTGGCTTTCCTCCCCTTGATCACGATTGCGTTGGAAGGAAAACTTTCAACAACAACAACAACAAAATCATCGATATCACTGCACCAAGTACTTTTATGAGTCATGTTATATTAAGCGGAAGAGTTAGGGAGTAATGTCATGTCATTTTCAGAAAATCGACGTCCCATGACTTTCGGATTCTTTTGTTGTAGCGGGTCACATGTATTTTTAACATTGAGATGAGACGGCGCTTTATTTTTCATCAAAAAAGCAAGGAAGATATTCGGGGAAGGGGGGGGGGGGTGTGCTTTGGGCTACGTTACCGTGGTCCCGGTCATAGACATTGGATCTCCAAGTACCACATCATGCATGTCTAAGACATAGTACTAAGCACGTTGAAAAAAATGAACGTTTTCATCGATTTATAACTTCATTCTCCATTGATACTTTCGGGAACATGTTAATTCATTTCTGTTTTTGTCAATAAGCCTATATATATATATATATAAACAGAATCGTTGGCGTTCCATAAGACCCCGGTTTGATTCCAAGCGGAGACCAATTTTACAACTCTTGCACTTTTCCGAAAAGGAGGAACAGTGAGAGAAATGATAATGTCCAAGCTACGCACCGATTTCTCTTTCCTTTCTCATATCTCAAAAGATATATATATAATGACCATTATATATATATATATATATATATATATATATATATGTATATGTGGATACATATATGAAATGGCTGACATATCCAAAACAAGACGTTCCTAATAAAAGCTGGGATCCACTTGTTATTAGGATCGCTTTGTTTTACTTTGTTTTGGGGTATCTCAGCCATTTCAAAACCGAATAGCATCAAGTAAAATTTGAATACCTTTTAATAGACTTGTATGCTCTTAAACACTTCATAAGTGGTTTCCAAATATCTCGCAAAAAAGCTGAAAAAGCTGAATCCTCATCTCAACCAATACTGCACATCCCTTTAAGACGTGAATGCAGAGTAATATATCTGTAGCAAACTTCATTAAGTACAGTAGCCCCAAAAGAAAGTAAAAATGAGTTGTACCGCCACGGCGATCCTATCAAAATCTCTCCTCCTAATTTTACCTGCCAAATGTTTATTATTTATGATGTCTTCAAGTAAAATGAACAAGGCATCTACGAGGGAGCCACTTATGTCATAAGAGTAGCAATTATCTTGTAAAATTGCATCCAGTAAGTACGTCACATTATTTCATGAAAAGTCTTTGTCCCCCTCCCCCCCCCCCCCCCCCCTGTTCATATCAGGGTAGAAGCTATCAAGCGTTCCTGTCTAATCGTACGTATATATATACTCTGAACAGAAATCAATAATCTGCGGCACAGTGTTGAGCTCAAAATCAGGTTCTTTGGCAATCAACTTGCGAGAGACGGTGTCTCGAGAGAAATATTTTAAGAAACATCAAATTCGGAGTTATAATAGTCTTTCATTTTTAGACCCTTTTGACCTTAACGACTCCGGGCTGCTGTGGACAACAGATGATGCTGTCGTGTTGTTGTGACGTATAATGATTATTTTGTCCCGTGACTGGCTTGCCAAGCTGATGTGTTTTGACGGGCAGGAAGCAGGGGCTGTAATGGTCGTCTTCCTGTTTGGATGTATTTATAGGAAAGGGCCGGAGTGGACGGCTTGGAGACTATAATGGGGGTCAAGAAATAGACACTCCTATATCGCTCTGTATACTATCACGGCAGTCTTTAAAGGTACTCTTTTACCATTAGTAGCAGTGATCTACAAAATTCACATCTTATGCATAGAGTTATGTGTAGGTCAGCGGTATCACAGAACATCATACAATGTAAATATTTTGCAATTAAGTCTGAAACATAAGGAGATATCACTATTTTCTCAATAAACCATAGCTGTAGACAGTTTATTTAGTCTAGAAAAATATTTATCATAACTATAGTTCATATTTTGTGTATCTAACCATACTTATACTGATTCAAGTTTTTACACTGGTTGTTTCTATCCGAAACTCACATTTTAGAACTATTTTGAAGCACTAAAGCTGGGTTTTTGTTTCATCTGCAATGGTAAATTGACAATGTGCCTTTGATGCAACGTACTTGTACAATACAACGTTATTGCATAGTCATAAAAAAGTCGCGCACACGAACAAAACGAGGTGATCTCTTATCGTTTTTCAACTAAATACCTTGAGCAAAATGACCCTTTGTGTTAAGCAGAAAATGAATACACTATTGTAGTTACATTACAGCAATATATGTACACCCAAACGTCTTTTTCTTAATTACTTTGGAATGAGAAAAAGAATACAATTTTTGCATCTCTCTCGCTCTCAGAAAATGAAAAGATAACATTTTTGCGTTTTGAGATAAAGATAGGATTATTGACACTCTGACATCAACTTGGCCCTTCACAAAACAAAAGAAACAAAAAGAGTTGCAATTAGAAATTTGAACAGAATTGACAAAAAAACAAAAACAAATACAAAGCAAAACAAATAAAGTATCTAACCAGCTGCAAAAATTCATGACAATTCTGTAGTAAAAGGTAAGTCAAGCTGAATGGGTTAGTGGATGGGTTTTGTACCTAGGGTATGCAACATTTTGAGCTGAGCGCTCCCTTTTGACGATTTTCTCTAATATAGTCTGTATACATGTTACTAGTATTGAGCGAAACATAATATTCTAATCGTATATGTTGTTGGGGTGTGCATTGATAGCGTTACTTGCAAAGCGTAATCGTGGCAACCTTTTCTCACAACCGCTGCATAGAAGCATATTTTCGAAGTTTAAATATATATGTAATTCATCAACAAGAGAAGGGTTATTTTCTTCGCTTCCGCTATGCTTGATAGTAGGCCGCACCATTAGCCATGCGTGCTGTCCTGTAATGCATGCGAGGCGCAGCGATATACAGTTGTACTAGTAGTTGTTTTTTTTTTTTTCTTTCTCGTCATTTTTTTTTTTGCATTACACTAATGAGCGATAGTTGCACAACCGACCTTGATGCTTCAAATGAGGAAAGGAAAAATATAAGTCAGAGGGAACGACAGAGAAAGGAAAGGAAGAAGGGAGCCATAGGGATAAAGGGAGAGGGTAAGGGAGATAGGATCGAGCTTGCTATATGACAACAGATGATTATGGGCAGTATCCATGCACGGTGTTCACTGTGAATCTCGGGGCAAAACGCTATGTCTGTATATGATCATAGTAACTATAATATGGCTCACCAACATAACTGAATGATCATCGTCAACCTACCAAAATTCAAAAAGTAAACAAATAAATGAATACATGACTAAAAAAGAAACACACATTATTATCTTGTCTTATGCTGTTCTTTTCGCCGCTTTTTTCTTTCTTCTTTATTTTTCATCTCGACATATTTCACATTTACATCGAGAGAGTGATTAGAAATTTTGCGTTTTGTACAAGGGATAATTTCTGCAACTTATCTTGTCATTATTATCATTTACATCATAATCATCATTGATAGAAGTGATGATGATAATCAATAACGAGAATTCATTTACCACCATACGATTGCTTCATCGCGGATGAAATGAGTTCAATGTTCACAAACACGCCGTATAAAGAAAATTTCTACTCGCAGGGTCTTTCAAGAGTTTGCATGCCGGAGTCAGGTCCAC